>NC_134857.1:109519892-109672392 GCF_049852395.1 Peromyscus maniculatus bairdii | reverse complement strand
CCTCCTTCTCTGGCTGCTTCCTCCTTTCACTCCTTCATCTCTTTTCTCTCCTCCTACCACATTTTCTCTCCTGCTATATATTTCTCTGCCTCCCAAGTGCTGGGATGCAGCTCAGTAGTAGAGCATTTTGTGCAGGGCTCTGGTTTTGATCCCAATGCCTTAAAAATATTTTTTTGTTTGTTTTTTGAGACAGGGTTTCTCTGTGTAGTTTTGGAGCCTGTCCTGGATCTCACTCTGTAGACCAGGCTAGCCTCAAACTCACAGAGATCTGCCTGGCTCTGCCTCCCAAGTGCTGGGATTAAAGGCGTGCGCCACCACTGCCTGGCTTAAAAATATTTCTTAAGGCTGTCGTTGAACTGGTCTATAATTGTGTTTTGGATGATTTGTTCTATTTCCATGAAGAGACATCATGACCAAGGCCATCCTTATAAAAGAACACATTTGACTGGGGGCTTGCTTGCAGTT
This sequence comes from Peromyscus maniculatus bairdii, assembly GCF_049852395.1. NCBI lineage: Eukaryota > Metazoa > Chordata > Mammalia > Rodentia > Cricetidae > Peromyscus > Peromyscus maniculatus. Next base: position 109,671,927 of record NC_134857.1, on the reverse strand, counting down.
TTAGAGGGTTAGTCCATGGTCATCGGAGCTGCAAGCAGACAGGCATGGCACTGGAGCGGTGGCTGAGTGCTACTGGAGCATCCTGAGCCACAGGCAGGAGGCAGAGAAGGAGACACTGGGCCTGGCGTGGGCTTTAGAAACCTCAAGGCCCGCCCCGCAGCGACACATCTCCTGCAACAAGGCCACACCTCTTAATCCTTCCCAAACAGTTCATCAACTGGGGGCTAAGCATGCAAATATGGGAGCCTATGGGCGCCGTTCTCATTCAGACCACCACAAGGTTCGTACTGGTTTTACCTAAAAATCTATCTATCTATCATCTATCTATCTATCTATCTATCTATCTATCTATCTATCTATCTATCTATCTATCTATGTAATTTTATATATATTTATATATAAAATTATAATTAGAACTTTTTTTGAGATAGGGTTTCTCTGTGTAGCCCTGGCTGTCCTAGAACTCACTCTGTAGACCAGGTTGGCCTTGAACTCAGAGATCCACCTGCCTCTGCCTCCTAAATGCTGGGATTGGATGGATTAAAGGCATATGCCACCACCGCCTGGCTTGAGAAATTTATAATAATAACAGTCGATGTCATGACACTGACTGAGTGTTGAGGACTTTACATACCTGTTTGTCTTTCATACCATATCCATTTCATGAAGTAGGTGCTGTTTTCTCTTTTTGTAGATGATGACATGTACCAGGTCACACGGCTCTTCAGTGTCAGTCTGGACTTCTATGTGCTCTGTCTTTGAATCCTTCTGTTAGTTGCCTGTTTGGGGGACTCCTATCCTTCCAGACATAGTTGGAGGCTCTGCTGAGTAGATTCGCAATTCACCACCAGGCACTGTCTTCCCCTGCTTCTGGCATACAGTCCTACGGGTGCTAAGACAGATGCCCTGCTACCTGTGTGTATGAGGCCAAGCACCCAAATCAGCTTTACAGGACACTCCTGTGGCTCATCGACCCAGCAACAGTTGACGAGTAAGGCCTATCCTGTCTTCACTGCAGACTGTGGACAGGAAACGGCTCATCACACTCATCATTGAATAGTATTCATTATAGGTTATGGGTCTGAATCTTTATATAAAGGTAAACATTAGTCCCAATTGCACTTAGAATTTATTGCATATGTGCCCTAAAGCACCCTTTAAATTAGGTAACTGACTAGATATAATGGGAAAAGGTGATCTGGAGAAGAATGTTTGCTGAGATGCTCCAGAGAAATTGGTGCAGTAGCTTCATATACATGTCAGTTAGCATTCAGTTTTGGTCCTGATTCTGTATACGAGTGATTTCATGACAATAACTGTTCCCTTCTCTGCCATCTCTGTGAAGGGATTGGAAGGTGATCATGAGTGAAGAACATTTATTGTATTCATGGTGGTGGTGTTTTTACGATGATTTATGGTTATTACTGGTGGTGGGTTTTGTTTGTTTAAAACAGGGTTTTATGTAGCCCAGGCTCACATAGCCTAGGCTGTCCTGAAACTCCTGATCATCCTGTGTCTTCCTCCCAAGTATCGTGATTACAGGGGTGAGCCACCAGGCTCACCAGGGCCTTGTAATTAACCAAGGTTCCCCTCCAAGTCCTTGAGAAGTCTAGCCAGTTGAGGCAAGTTGATTCCCACTTTCTGAGTCATGAAGGCACAGCTTGGAGACACTGGATAACTTGTTTAAAAAGTAAAAATTTAACCTCTACTAGCTGTAAGCCATAGCAAAGCTGCCAGGTTAGGTGTTTGGTTTTTTTTTTTTTTTTCATGAATATTAATGGATTGAATTGCTTTGAAAGAAAAAATGGGGGAAAAGGGAAAGATTATAGGGAATTCCAGACATGGTTGTGCACACCTGTAACACCCACATCTGGGAGGTGGAGGCAGAAAGATCAGGAGTTCAAGACTAGCTTCTTGAACACCTCTGCTGGTCAGTGTCTTTGAGGTCAGCTTGGGCTACATAAGACTTCATCCCCAACAACAACACATTAAAAACAAAAAGTGTACTTAATTCCATAACTATTCTAAATTATACAGTTGCCTGGAGTCTGGGTGGTTCAGAGAGTTTGTATGACTCATTGTCTATCTGGAAGCCCTCGATGTAGCTCATTTTAATATACGGGGGGGGGGGGGTTAGAAGGCAGATGAAATGAAGGCTAGATAGCACTCTGAGATGCTTAGAAGAAGTAGATGGATTTCAATTGTTAGTATAGAAGTACAGAAGAACGAAGCACCCCACAGTAGCTGTACACAGACGGAGTGAAGCACACTTTACCCCTCAGGATTTCACATTATAGGACAATAATGAGGAGAGTGCATTAGACACAGCATTGCCATTTTGTACTTGTTCTTGATTAATGACAAGTCACAAAATGAGAATGTCCCTCCCAGAGTTACTACCCAACAATGGTTAAATTGCTATGAAATGACACAAACGGATTTGTTACCTCTGTAGCCCATCCGTGGAAACATGAACACAAGTCAATGTTTGGACTCTTTGGATTTTATGACATCAATAAATATATGTGTGTTTTCAACCACATGAGGAATGTATACTTGTTGTAAGAAGAGAAAAATATAGAATACGATATTAGAAAGAAAAGACAGGTTGGTTCTGCATTTCCTCCTCTTTTTACTTATCTGGTGGCAACTTATAAGATATATTTCTCATTTGAGCAAACTTATTCACTAAAGGATATAAAACCTGGGTTTCTGGAATTTGTGATGAAACGTAAAAATATTTATTGATAAATACTTCTTCTTTTTCTGCCTTGAAGTTGCATTAAGTAATGGAAAAAAAAAAAGAGAGAACTCCATTTAGAATACTTTAGGGCAAAAGCAGGCCCAAATTTGAATTCTTCTCCACTCCTCTCCCTGTGTCTTCCATCTGTCTGTATTTGTCATAGATGGCCTGTCTGTGGTGTGTGTCTAATGTTCGTCCCTCCAGCAAGGTCTCACCTCTTAACCCCCCAAACAGTGGGGACCAGATGTTCAGATGCCTGAGCCCATGGGGGACTGTTTTGTTTGTTTGTTTTTCAAGACAGGGTTTCTCTGTGTAGTTTTGCACCTTTCCTGGGACTCACTCTGTAGCCCAGGCTGGCCTTGAACTTGCAGAGATCTGCCTGCCTCTGCCTCCCAAGCGCTGGGATTAAGGGTATACGCCACCACCGGCCCGCCCATGGGGGACATTTTTATTCAAATTACCACACATCACAAACTGAATCACATAATTTTAAAATTCCCTGTTGTAGTAGTTTGAATGTAATTGGCCCCCATAATCTCGTAGGAAGTGGCACTATTGGGGAGGTCTAGCTCTGTTGGAGTGGGTGTGGCCTTGTTGGAGGAAGTGTGTCACCGTGGAGGTGGGCTTTGAGGTTTCCTATGGTCAGGATAGCATCCAGTGATTCAGTTGACTTCCTGTTGCCTGCAAGATGTAGGACTCCCAGCTGCTCCTGCAGCACCCTGTCTGCCTGTGTGCCGCCATGATGGTAATGGACCGAACCTCTGAAACTGTGAGTGAGCCACCCCAGTTAAATGTTTTCTTTATAAGAGTTGTGGTGGTCATAGTGTCTCTTCACAGCAACAAAAACCTTAACTAAGACGCCTGTATACTCACCTTAGGTAGTAGAGCTCAATAAATGATCTGGGACAACAAGAGAGAGGTGGAGGGCCAGGAGAGGTACCTCATTGTTCTGTGAAATGTGATTTTTTCCTATTGGATATAATCTTTCCAGAGTGCATTGGTCCTTAGTACCAAATCTCACAAGAGATTGAGTCCTGTTCTAGTCTTTCAGTTACAAAGAATCTTCTGGATTAGAGTTTCTGTTGGCCAGTGTCTACACTCTGAGATAATGGCCGTCTCAAATGAAGCTTAGATCCTGAGGCTGGCAATACAGATCCCTTCTAAGATCGCCCTTTCCAGCTGGAGTTATGTATTGTCAGTTATGGTCTGAAAGAGTTAAGTGAAAAATTCCAGAAATAAACAGCTTATGAATTTTATATTGCATTCCATTTGAGTAGCATCATTTCTCTCTTGACCCATCTCACAGTTTCTTGTGGTTGTTTTGTTTTTATTTATTTTCAGTCTCACAGTTTTTACTCATTCCAAATTCCTTCTAGAAATTCTTACAGAAAATATATAAAAAATTTTCAGAGAAAGAAAATTTGCTAGAAAATAAAATCCCTATTACTCTCCATGACTGAATCACTACTCTTTGGAAGTCTATAAAAGGCTTTATAAAGGACAGGCACAAAGCCACACAGAGAAACCCTGTCTCGCAAAACCTAAATAAATAAATAAATAAATAAATAAATAAATAAATAAATAAAGGGCTTTATTAAAGAAATGTATGATGTTTAATATTTAAAAATTAACATCTAGAAATTGTGGCTCTCTGTACGGTGATGTGAACATGTGTCGTCCCCCCTTTTCTCTCTTGAGATGGGGGTCTCATTACATAGCCCTGTCTTCCCTTGAACTTTCTCTGTAGCCCAGGCTCACTTCAAACTCACAGGGATCCGCCTGCCTCTGCCTCCCGAGCGCTGGGATTAAAGGCGCGCGCCGCCGCACTATGGAAAGTGTTTTGGAGAGCTGGAGAGCTGGCTTGGCTCTTTACCCAGCCACTGAGGGTGGAAGTCCAACCATCATGCTTGCACAGCCAACACTTCAGTGGCTGAGCTTCCTCCCTGGCCCTGTGACACTTTGGAAACCATGCTTTGGGGCCAGTGAGATGGCTCCGAATGTAAAGGGGCGCTGTGCAAACCTGACAACCTGGGTTCAGTCTCCAGATCCCACAGTAGAAGGAGAGAACCGACTCCCAGAAGTTGTTGTCTGACCTCCTAAGCACCACACACACACACACACACACACACACACACACACACACACACACACCATTCCCACACATAATAATAAATCAGCTTCTAAAAACTAGTTTCAATGTCTGCTTTGGCTCTGGATGCAGAACTCAAGGATAAAAAGTGTCAGCTAGGTACAGAAGTATTTTTTCCATGGAATTTTAATATCTTTTATTCCTTACTAATTTCAGAGCTTTTCATTTAATATCACCTACCACTATTAGATGCTGTTTTAATATTTGACCCGAGACATACTTCAGTGGTAGAGCATGTGTCTAGCTTGTGTGCAGCCCAGGCCCAGGGTTCCTTCTCCAGCATCTCACGCCGTGTGTGTGTGTGTGTGTGTGTGTGTGTGTGTGTGTGTGTGTGTGTGTGTATGGTCTGTCTATTTGTGTATGTGTGTGTGTGTTTGAAGTATGGTATCAACACAGCCAATGCTCGCCTTAAACTCACTGCATAACCAAGGCTGGCCTTGAGTTCTTGGTCTTCCTCCTCTATCTCTAAGTGCTGTAATTACAGTTGCACCACCATGCCCAGCTCCTGAGTTTTCTAGGCTGAACTAAAAACCTTATACCCCAAATACTTCAACTGTGATGTAGAAGCAGTCCTGTCTATGAGTGTTTCCCTGAGAGACACCCCTCTGTGTATCTTTTCAGTTGACCAGTGCTTGCTAACCCGAGACCAATCTGCCATGACTCTGAAAGCTTGAACCTGTGGGAAATGACTAAGATGGCTGACTCATCCTCTAGCGGGGTGCTGCTCTGCTTCCTGTCTCTCCAGAAGAGAAGTGCCACACTGTTCTACCAACAGATTTCTTAGTTAAGATGCAAGAAGATGAATTCTAATTAGCACAGAAGCAACAAGACAACATAAATACATGTCACTCTAACTATAACATTAGATTGAGAAATAAGCTATTATCCATTGGCAGTCAATGTAGCAGTATCTCACCTGTTTGCTATGATTTCATTCTCAAGTAGCCCACAACAGGAAAGTGTGTTTAACAGGCTGTAACTAAGAGTCTCTGAGGGTTACGTAGCTTGCAGGGCAGCAAATGCTGCAAAGTTAAGTTCACACCCAGGTTCAAATGATTCTTTTTGCATGTGTGTGGGTGTTTTGCTTTCATGTATGTCTGTGCACCATATTCATGCCTTGTGCCCTCAGAGATCAAAAGAGAACATTGGATTCCCTGGGACTGGAGTGACAGATGCTCATAAGTTGCCATGTGGGTGCTGAGAGTCAAGTCTGGGTCCTCTGGCCGCAGCAGCATGCACAGGACCTGCACAGGTCTAAGCCAGCTGGGGTCCCAGCTCTGAGAGTGGAAGTGGACACAAGCTCCTGCCCCTAACCTAGAAGCTAGCTCCCGTCGACAGCTGTTCCCAAAGGAAAAATTAGCTTTTCTGCAGCAGAGCTCACTGCAACCAACTACACATCAGGCCAGGCCCCAAGCCCGGACAGAGACGACCAACCCAAAAGGAACTCAGAGGCCTTTTCAGAGCTCCTTTGCCTCACAGTGCTTTTGTGTGGGCATTTTCCTTTATCCTACACGTTTTTGCGTATATATTATGGTTTACTATTTTGTGTCTTGATGGGATTTGTGTGTGTGCAAGTATGTGTGCAAGTGTTGCACTGTGTCTGTACATGTTCCTTGTGCCTTTTCTTTGGCTCCTCTTTTCTGTTTTGACCTGTTTAGTTTGCCTTTGTTTTCTGTTGTTGCTGCCCATTTGTTCTCTAATGAGAGGAAGAAAGAGTATGGATTTGGGTAGATGGGGAGGATAGGGAGGTAAGGAGGATGGGGAGGTGTGGAGGGTGGGGAGGATGGGGAGGTGGGGAGGATGGGGAGGATGGGGAGGTGGGGAGGTGGGGAGGATGGGGAAGTGGGGAGGATGGGGAGGTGGGGAGGAGGGGAGGATGGGGAGGATGGGGAGGTGGGGAGGTGGGGAGGTGGGGAGGATGGGGAAGTGGGGAGGATGGGGAGGTGGGGAGGATGGGGAGGATGGGGTGGTGGGGAGGATGGGGAGGTGGGGAGGATGGGGTGGTGGGGAGGTGGGGAGGATGGGGTGGTGGGGAGGATGGGGAGGTGGGGAGGATGGGGAGGATGGGGTGGTGGGGAGGATGGGGAGGATGGGGAAGTGGGGAGGATGGGGAGGTGGGGAGGTGGGGAGGATGAGGAGGATGGGGAGGATGGGGAGGTGGGGAGGATGGGGTGGTGGGGAGGACCTGGGAGGAGTTAGTGGAGAGGAAACCGTGACCAGAATACATTATATGAAAAAAAAAACCAAAACTATTTTCAAACAAAACAAAGCAAAAACCTGGGTACCTGGGAAGAGCAGCAAGTGCTCTGAAGCACTGAGCCATCACTCCAGCCCCACTGCAGAATTTTTTCCTTGTCATTCTCTAAACAGTTTAACTTACATGGCATCCACTGAGCACACACTTTGACATCCTCAAGGGGCCTTGGAACCAGCGCTTCCTCCCTGCCCCAGATGCCAAGGGCAGAATGTACCACACTTAGCTTCCACTGTTAAATGGCCGCTCTGATTCGTTTTCATTAATATAAACTTGGATCTTCATACCTGATATTTCTGTAGGAAATCCTGACTGTAATAAATGACTTCTTTACCAAACAGATGGCTTATCATCGCTTCTGCGGTTTGGACTTACTCAGGCTTTTAAAAGAGGTGTTGCAGGTTTACCAAACGCATTGCCATTGGGAAGCGAAAGTCAAAGAACTAACCAAGTAAGAAAGGGTGGATGTTGTTGTCCACAGCTGTTAAATTAAAGCTGAGTTTACAGTTAAGTAGAAACTGGCAAAAGTATTAGGGATCGGATGTTAATTATTTGTGTCGCCAAGGAGAATGCTATTTTCAGGAAGCATGTGCAATAGTCACACAAGATCCTATTAACACGTTCAAGTGTAGTTGTGGCGTTTTATATTGAGATTAAAACAAGTTGTCGTCTTCTCTCATAAAACCATTTTTGGGAGGGTATTTGTTAAGCTTTAAGGGATAAGTAGAGAAAGAAAAGTGCCTAATACTAGGAAATAGTATGTGGAAAAATGCCAGTGATCCATGTGGAAGTACTGATGGATGCTGTGAGGTCCCTGGCTGGAAGTGGTTAATAAAGTAATGAAATTGATGTAGCTCGAGGCTTTAGTCTCAGTCTCTCTCTCTCTCTCTCTCTCTCTCTCTCTCTCTCTCTCTCTCTCTCTCTCTCTCTCTCTCTCTCTCTCTCCCTCTCTCCTGTGTGTGTGTGTGTGTATGTGTGTGTATTGACAATTCAGACACTATATTCTGATCACGGGTCTCCCCTCCCCTCTGGATCTTTCTTCTGAGTCCAGTCTGGCTCAGACTCCTGCCTCAGTTTCCAAAGCTCTGCACCACAGCTGTGAGCCATCATGCCTGGCAACACTTGCAGTTTTCTCTCCTAAGCAACCCCCATTATTCCTAAATTTAGCTTTTTTATTTTTTAATAAATTCCCTAAAGTACATAATTTATCCCCAAATCTGAATTCTTCAAGTTTCTCGGTGACTGAGAGAGGATGAGCAGTGTTTCCTGTCACATATTTGAAAGCATCTTGGAAGGGAAGACAAACCCTTGGCATTGTTGCCAAGGAGGAATAGACGAGTCTCTGTGGTTGCTCACTCTAAGGTATGCTTTGGAAGGATTTAGTCTTGCTTTTACTTCAGCAAGTGAATTGCTTTCTCTTTGTATGGCTATAGCATTTTTCATAAACACGCTAGAATAGTGGTGATGCCATATTGTAGACTTAAAACAGTCTTTCATTTAAATTTTTTTTTTGAGATAGTTCTCACTAAGTAGCCCAGGCTGAAATCAAACCGGCATTGTCCTGCCTCAGCCTCCAAGCGCAGAGGTTACAGTGTGTCACGGATATTTCTATGTGTATCCACCATGTGCCAGGCATGCCTCAAAGTGCTTGAGAGAAAGTGGCAAACACCAGAGGTGTGATCTTTGCTTCTTGGAAGCTTTAGTGGGGAGAGGTCAATTAGGAAGAAACACAGGGATAATTTAATAGCAGCTTGAGATGAACAGGCGACATGGACCAGGAGGCGGCTAGAACAGGATCAGGTAAGGGAAGGCACTCAAGGCCACTCTTGAGTCATGACAGGAGCCAGTGGTTCAGACTCCAAGGAAGACCTTCCAACTGAAGAGAGTGGAAAGCATAGAGTCCTCAAGCAAGAATGAAACTGTACTTTAGAATGCAGGTATGGAATTCACTAGAAAGCTCGGGTGCTAAGCTGGGTTAGTGTTGCATGCCTGTAACCTAGCGGTTGGGATATGAGGCAGGAGGATTAAGAATTGAAGGTTATCTTGGCCACATCGTGAATTTGAGGTCATCCTGGGCCACCTAAAAACCCATCTCAACACACAGAGGCAAAAGAGGAAAGGAAATAAGAGAAGAAAAGGCAGACCTGGTGCTCCAAGGGCACACAGGGAAGGAAGGAGAAGAGAGGATAAAGAAATCCAGGAGGCAGGGATCTGGGGTTGATTCGACAGGGGATGCTGAGTTTTAGCACAGGGTAACAAGATCTGGTGCTCACTTTTTGATGATAAAATTAACTATTCTATGGAGAGTGGGTGGCAGAGGATAAAATCCAAAGCCAAGAAGCCAGCTAGGAGGTGCTGGGAGTAGTCGGGGGGGAGAGGGAGTGGAACAGAAGAAGTAAGACTGGGTTACTGGGTTACTTTGGACTTTAGTTTTGAAGCGCAGTTGCCAGTACTTGCTGTGTGGGTACATAATGGAGAGAGAAAAGAGCAGAGTCCCGTGATCGCTGAGTGGATGGCGATGCCATTTACAGAGGTGAGCGCAGGAGGTCACAGGCTGACCTGGAAGAGAACGTAACTTGTGCCTTCTGCTAAACGGAATTTCCTTCTTTCCTCTCCTTCCATTTTCGAGTTGGGGTCTCCCCATGTTTCCCACGCTGGCTTTGAACTCAAGGCCCTCATCTTTCTTCAGCCTCCCGAGGGGTGGGATTGTAGCCCTGTACCCCATGCTTGACTCTTGATAGGTTTCCTTAGGGGAGAAGGAGTTGGGCCCAGAAAGGTTGAGGACCTGGGTGCAGACCCTGTAAGTGGACCCAGGGTACCGGTCTGGACAGTCCGGCCCTGCAGCTTTTAGCCCAACTGCGTGGCCTCATCGTTAGGGTTATAATAAAGCCAAGAAGGGGCGGCATCTGAAACGAAGCAGATATGGGTGAGATGGGAAGCCACAAGGTGTGAAGCAATAAGGGGAACCATTTGGCCTTTTTGCTAAGGAAGAATTATTTGTGGCCCTGTTGGGTAGGGTCTTAGGGAAACTTAGATCATGTTTCCTTCTTGATCTCCCTAAGCCAAAACTCAGTCTGCCCTGAGAACATTTTTGATTAACACATATTGATTATACAAATTAATGAGATTTCCTTTGCTATACGAGACAGTTTGAAGTGTTGGACTTTTCCCCAGCCGAGGCTGTTCCCTGGAAATTTGATTTGAGGGCCGTGGCCTCCTTTTTAAATTTAATCAGGATAGCAAAGAATGCTGGGGCCGTCTTTCCTTCTCGGGAGCTATTTCAAGTCAGACGACCGAGTTGCAGCTGTATGAGTCTGTGTGCGTCATCTGTCGTGTCTTGTCATCCCCTGCCCCATGCACCCTTTCACCGAAGGCACACAGAGTCCCTTCGAGCTCTTCACTCGATGTTTATTCTCTTCTTCAGCTTTTCTGCCTCGATATTCAGCCTCTGGCTGGAGGTCAATGGACGTCAGGTGGGGGAGCTAAGTGCTATCTCTGTTGTGGAGGCCGTTGCGTGAGAGGTTTGTGCTCAGCAGGTCACTGAGTGTGCACCTGTCTGTGGAGTTCTACATGATGTAATTAGCACCACACACACGCACACGCACACACACACACACGGCCAAGCCCTGGGTTCACAGTTATTGATGACAAATACATGGTGAATTTTAGATCCTTGTTCTGGGAACTCCCATGATTCCACAACCTCGGCTTCGACCTCGCTGCCCGAGTATGGGGCAACTAGAAAGGAGTGTGAAATTCCCTCACTGCACTGTAGTTCATTTCCACCTAGAAAATAAGTTACAAAAAAGCATGGAAGTGAGTGGCTACCCCATATACATCACATATGGCGATGAACAGTGACCAGCACACACCTTGGATGCACCGGGACAGACAGAGTGGGTGAAGGAGAGGAGGTATGGCTTCAGGAGTGTGGGCCAGTTGCCTATGGTGTCTCTTCTGCAAAGCAGTTCTGTGCCCTGCTTTGTGGACCCCAGAAACAAACTCCCATTGCCACCTGACAGGGCTATGGTAAGTGATAGCTGCCAGACACCTCTTGGTTCTCCTTTGGTTATTTAATCAGATTAAAAGCAATGCTCTTGGCTTTTCTTCTGTGGGAGTTGCTTTCGGTCAGGTGATTTGTTTTTTCCCCTGTGAAATCTGTCTAGTTCGCCAGCCTTTACTTGGTACCGTGGCCCAGTGGCCATCGCAAGAAGGGCTTCTCAAGATTGATTGGCAGGATTCTGCGGTGCAGGAATGCGGAGCAGCCTGGCTGGGTGTCTCCTGGGATGCTGTGAGGAGTGTGGTTGTCCAAAGGTTCACAGTTAGCTGCCAGCTGGAAGCCTCGGGTCCCCCACAGGGGCCTCTCCACAGGTTGCTGCTTGACTTTTCCTTTTATAAACCCCTTAATCTTTTATCTCCTTAAAGTGAACTTTAAATCTTACTAAACTCAAAATCTAATCTAAATATAGCAAGGTTTCATCCTGAAAATAGTGAGTTCCTGTAGTTGAAAGGAGCAGGGTTTTCTGGCCAGGCATGGTGGTGTGTCTTCAGCTCAGCACTGGGAGGCAGATGGAGGCGGGTCTCTGTGGAGTCAACACATGGAGTCCCCAGGCCACTCGGGGCTGCATAGTGAGAACATGTCTCAGAAAACCAAACATCCCCATCCCCTAAAGATGCTATTTTTGACCTGCGCTAGATGGAAATTAAGCTCAGGTCTGTCTTATCTCTGCTCCCATCTTGGCCATCGCTTCTGTCCTCTGCATCCCTTCATTATGCACATCTGCTTTCAACCTTTTGTCTCTGCGGATCCCCTTCCTGACAACCTGCCTCTCCTTTTGAAGGCTCTAGACAGCGGTGCCATCTTGTCGGTGGCTTTTCTCCCCCACAGCTGTCCATGTGGAACCCCCCCCCCCCCACACACACACACTTAGCTACTGCTTGCTCTTTTCCCCTTTCTAAACATCTGAGGTCATGCTGTCTTGCCAGCTGTCTGTCTGGGGGCTCTGATGTCCTTCTGTCTCTGTGGTGCTCCTACAAGGCACTGTCCATATGGGCTGTGAGAGCCAGCCCTAACCTAATGGCACCGTGTTTTTGCCTGCCTAGAAGTGAAGCGCTCTAGCCCAGCCGTTAGAGTGCTCAGACCTGAGTCATAATTTACACAGGTCCCCATGTGAGGGCTAAAGAAACTTAATATGGAACCAGGCATCCTTTAAGGGCCGTTGACCTTTTGCTCTGGAGTGCCTGGGAGATCCTAGTGGCCTGCAGGTGGGATAAGAAAAGGATAATGGGCTGGGAGGTATGAACAGCTGTCTTGGTTTCTGTGAAACTTGCTTATGGCTGTGGGAAAGGGACGGAGTGGTCTTTTTATTACTATATTGCAGGGAAGAAAAAAACAAACAAACAGGGAAGTAAAGCAATGCTCCCACCCAGCTGTGGATTCCATGGATAGTTGTAACACACCTTCTGATGTCCGCCTTAAAACCCCATCTTAACCCCACTTCTGCATGGCGTGCTGTCTGGCTCCAAGGCTGCCATCCTTCTGTAGCAGTAAGGATGAATTCATTTCATCTAAATTTGAATTGGACCTAGCAAGTCTTTGGTCTCTCCCAGTGGATCTGAACGCCAGGCCATCTTCATATTCACCCAGCCATTATGTGTTGGGGTGGTTATTAGTTTGCACAGTATGGTTTCAGGGAGCCACTTCAGAACAACAACAAACACAAAACCTCTATTCTATGTTTAAGTAGATCTTCATATCTATGGCATATAATCCTTTTCCTCCCAAGAAAATTCTTGGATACCAGTAGACCAATAGGACATTTTGCCATAGCTGTATTTTACCGAATTGTTATTTTCAGAAGTGACTTAGCAAAGCTTTAAATGTTTCTTTTATTCCTTCTCAGTCTTCTGTGAAGGTCAGGTTTAATTCAGACTATCTTCACCGGGTATGGCAACCTAGTCAATGGCAGGCCTAGAGGCTGATATGCAAACTAATGATAATGAAATTAGATACAGACAATAAGGTAAAAGTTCAAAACTAGAAGTAGATGTGGGTGGACATGAGATCTGAATATATTCATTATGTTTTAGTCATGCCCACACAGTTTAGAAGGAGGCTCCAGATTGTAGACGCTGGGTCAGGCCAACAGCACAGGAGTTCAGTTGGGACTCTGTGAGCAGAGAGATAATGATAACAATTCATGGAGTAAAAGGACAGAGGTTGAATCTCTTGGAACTCTACAAAATACCGACACTTAGAAGACAAAGAGGGGAATGTGGTGGTTTGGATAGGAACGGCCCCCATAGATTCATGAGTTTGAATGCTTGACCCACAGGGAGTGGCACTATTAGGAGGTGTGGCCTTGTTGGAGGAAGCGTGTCACTGTGGGGGTGGGCTTTGAGGTCTCATATGCTGCCTTCAGATCAAGATGTAGAACTCTCAGCTCCTTCTCTAGCATCATCTGTCTGCATGCCGCCATGTTTCTCAACATGGTGATAATGGACTAAACCTCTGAAACTGTAAGCCACCCGATTAAATGTTTTCCTTCGTAAGAGCTGCCATGCTCATGGTGTCTCTTCATGGCAATAGAAACTCTAAGACAGGAGACCTGAAAGTAAAGCTGAAAACGTATTGGAGAAATTATTTTGGCCACTCCACGTAGTTAAAAGGATATTTATTTAATGGCGTAACTCACAAATTAAGTAATGGGTAGGTCACAGGGTCTGGGGAAGGTGTAACGCAGTCCAGCGGTGTTCTCCGGAGCTCTGCACAGTCAATCTGCACCGGTCAGCGTCCCGACACCGAGCGAGCGCCCAGAGAGAGCGCTGACCCATCCAGCTCTCAGGTCCCCCAGCGCCTCCCCTCGCCCCGCCTCGTAGGCGTGACAGTTGCCAGAGTCTCAATGGGGGTTGGAACTTCCAGAACCAAGCTGGAATGGCTACCCACTACAAAAACGTGTAACCAGAAACCCAAGGCAGTGCGGAATTATGGGAGTCAGGACCGTTCCAAGGGGGAAGGACGAGGAGGAAAAGTGACTGCCGTGGGTAAGGCATGTGTGAAGGGTGAGGAGAGAGAGGTACATGCAGCCAGCCTTTTCAAGGCAAGGAAGAAGGCTGGAGAAACTTGACCATCCTTTGTCCACCCATGGGAAACTATAATTGAAAAATAGTCAGGACAATGACGTCCTTGGGTGGTGGCAGGAGGGGCTGAGATCCTAACCAAGTTCCAGTGAAATATATTAGACCTTAAGGATCCAAAAAGATGTCTTCCATAGTAACAACAACCAAGCAGGCAAGAATGGTTAGTTTGATAGCAGAAGTTTGGAGGACCGGTAGACACTCAGCGTGTAGTAATTGCTTAGTGAATATTAGGTAATTAAATTGTTGCTTAGGTGACATTAGATGTATAGCCACTATTCACTGCAGTTTATTTATTCTTTCTCTGTGTATTCAGATCTGTAGTGAAGGGATCTGTCCCATCTGGGTTTACCACACAGGGTACATACCAGTTTAGAATTACGTGATTGCTAAAGGAACACCAAAACATTACCCTTATATAATTCCCCTTTGTTTCCCAATATGGAGTTAGCTCATTTACCATGCAAAGAGGTCTCTGTGCACACCTGCTGTATTTAAAGGCTGTGGCTAACCTTGTGGACTGGTTTGAATAAATGGGTCTAACTATACAAAGACTATTGGACACTAGACACAAGTATGAAGGCTCTGATCTGTAAAGACATCTAGATAAAATACCTTGTTTGAGATAGGAGAAGATGGTTCTCTTAATCTGATTGTGCATAATAAGGGCTGGTTTTGGAAACTGTTGTGTGTCTATATTTTGGTATTGCCTTCAGACCTTGAGCCATTTATTTTAATTCTTTATTTATTTATTTATTTATTTATTTATTTTTTGTGGTTCTGGGTATTTGAACCCAGCCCCTGATGCCTGTTAGGCAGGTGCTCTCCCATTGAACTGCACCCCTACACCCCCAGCCTCTTTCTTCATGTCTCCAAGAATCAGAATTCATTTTTCAAAGACAATTTGATAATTCTGAACAGCCAAATATTATTAGCAACCAAGACTTTCTTTCTAAGCCAGTTTCCAGCTTGTCTCTTAAATCTTGTTTAAAGTAAATCACATGATCTAGTGATCCGTGTGAACTAAAACGGGGCGACCTGACAAGAGTGGCCGTTCTCGTGGGTGTGGTGAGGACAAATCACGGCGCTCCTGCTGAGACTGGTGTCCCAGGCAGGCTTTGTGAGGCACAGGATCAAAGCATCCCCAAAAGGCTTCTGATCTGAAGCAGGCTCTTTTCACTTTTCTGGACTAATATTTCACTGCTGATGCTGAAATAAAAACTGCGCCTCTGGCTTACATTTGTTTTGTAACGTAAGCCAGAGACGCTGCAAATGTCTCTTCTCCCAGGAAAGCTCTGTTCTGTTTTCAAGTCATGGCGCTCCATCTTTTTCATGTTCAGCAAGGATCCAAATGCTGTTATCAGGCATCTTACTGCACACAATCCTTCTCAGAACACACACACACACACACACATCTATCCCCCCTTACATACACAGAACAGTATATGAAGTTTAAATTATGTATAACTACAGAGTAAACATTTGAATCCTTTGTTATTGTTTTGAGAAAGGGTCTTACTCTGATAGCCTTGAACTCACTGTTTAAGAAGCTGGAAAGTTGGCAACTTAAGAGCATTGCCTGTTCTTTCAGAGGACTTGGGTTCGACTCCTAGCATCCACATGGCAGCTTCCAACTGTCTGTACCTCTAATTCCAATTCCAGGGGATCTGATACCCTTGTCTGGCTTCTGTGGGCATCAGGCATGCTGTGGTACATAGACATATAGGCAAGAAAAACATCCACACACATAAAATAAAAATAAGTAAATCTAAAGAATTTTAAAAAGGGAAGTCAGGGTTTGTGCATGTGTACACACACACACACACACACACACACACACACACACACGTGCACACGTGCACACATGCGGATGCACAGGCACACAGTCAGGGTTTGTAAGATTGAGGATGGTTGTTTTCTGTATAGCCCAATTTCATTAGCTCTTCACAGACTCTGCCACAGACAACCTCAGGTAAGGATTGTGGGGAGTACATGGGCTGCAAAGAGGGCGCCGAGAGAAATTCAGATAAATAGAGCTTAAGCTTTAAGGTGTTAACGCAGAGAGTGGATACAAATGGTGAGAAAAAAAGTTAGCTCAAGTTATTTATGCTAAGACAAGATACTAAAAAACAAGAGATAGTGTCAGGACATAAACAACTGGTAAATAGGGTGCCCTTTAAAATGATTGGTTGGTTCCTTCACCCCCTCCTAGGGTTCCGAGGTTTTCTGGTATAAAAGAGGCTCACTGCCTATCAATAAGAGTTCTTGCTTGACTTGACTCCCCGCTGCTGTGTCTGATTGTCTCCGGGTAAGAGGGAGGCTGGGGAACAGGCACAAGCCTTTCCCTCGGTTCCGGGCCACCTCTTCACAGGTGACCTAAGTTCCCGGTGGGACAGGTCCCCACAAAGGATGGCGATGTTTTAGAAAGTCAGACAGTACACACACTGGGCCCCAAACTGTGAATGCTGTGGGGGAGTGTGGGGTTCTAGAAGGGCGGGGCTTTGGGCACAGCTTACTGTCCTACCTTTGAGTCATACACTGAGAAGTGTTTGGACCATCAGGCAGGTTTAATGAACTACCTGATTGAGACTTCATATTTCTGCCATGCGTGTGTTTCCTTAATTTTATTTCACTTCAGTAAAAGCAATAGCATTATAACATTCATTATACAAGCTTGGAGAACTCTTATGTATGTTTATTAATTGAGGTGTATCCATTTTAAGGAGTAAAAGCCAGGTGTGGTGGCATATGCCTTTAATTCCACACTTGAAAGACAGGCAGATGGATCTCTCTGAGTCCAAGGCCAGTCTGATCTACATAGAAAGTTCCAGGACAGTCAGAGCTATAGAGACTCTGTCTCAAAAACAGACAAACAAACAACAAATTTAAAAAGTAATTAGCTGTTTTTCTTCTGAATCTTGGTAATAGGGTATACTTTTAGACATCAAATTCAAATGAACAGCCTTAAATCAATGTGACAGATGATGCTTGGTGCAACTCATTGCCTGTGATCTGTTTAACACCTGGTGTCTCAGTCACTGTTCTATTGCTGTGAAGAGACACCATGACCAAGGCAACTTATAAAAGAAAGCATTGCTTACAGTTTCAGAGGGTTCGTCCATAATCATTACCGTGGGAAACATGGTGCTGGCAGGCAGGCAGGCAGGCATGGCGCTGGAACAGTAGATGAGAACTTACATCTGTTCTACAAGATAGAGGCAAGCAAAGCCTGGGCCTGCTGTGGGCTTTTGAAGCCTCAAAGTCCACCCCCAGTGACACATCTCCTCCACTACGGCCACACCTACCCCAACAAGGCCACACCCCTAATCCTTTTTAAACAGTTTCACCAACTGCAGACCAAGCATTTATCTATGAGCCTATAAGGCCATTCTCATTCAAACCTCCACACCTGGCCTGTATGGGGCACACATACAAAGTTCACATTCCACCATGCCTGTGTGGGGCACACATACAAAGTTCACATTCCACCATGCCTGTGTGGGGCACACATACAAAGTTCACATTCTACCACGCCTGTGTGGGGCACACATACAAAGTTCAAAGTTCACATATCACCATGCTTGTCCTATAAGCTGACAAAGACTCTTCTGAATTTTGCTTTCCCATTGTTTTTGTTGGTGTTTGTTTGTTTAGGATACAATCTTTCTTACAGGTTTTATATATGAAAGTGTATGGAAATCCAAAATACTACCAAGCCCTCCATTATGGAACAGTGACGCCACCTGATGGTAAGTTTTCTTATCATTTCTTTGATTCATAGGCTAACTTACTTCCACTCTTCCAAATAAAGTGGGAGTTACAGTCTTGAGCTGAACAGACTGCCCACTCTACCCCACCCCACCTCATCCCACCCCCACCTACTGGTTGTATTCAGTTTCTTGACTTTCTGCTGGTATACCATCTTTGGTGATGCCTTTTGGCAAACTTTACCAAGTGACCTTAGAACCTGGAGATGAGTCAGATAAAAATGAGTGAGTTTCTACCTTCAGGATCTGAACTATATATAACCTATGAAGACATCGGGCAGATAATTATGATGTCGAGCAGGAGAAGCTACAGCAAACTGTTACAGAATAGTAGGCCTGTCATGTATGTAATGGCAAACTATAGCACGATGCAGATACCATAGGAGTGATACAAATTTTATAGGAATCCCGAGACTTATGAATTACTTATATAAGCATGAGCATTCCATTACTTTACCTTATAATGGGGGTGGGAGGGCAATGCCTCTCCCAGTCACCATAGGCTATCAATCAAAAACCCAGTGCTGGGTACGAGTCACCTTTTTCGAATCATTGGTCAATAATATGCCATAGATCTGCACCCCCATCAACATTATAGACGATTGCCACTGCTCTTGGTTATAGGAGCCACCACTCACTTTCTGATTAGGTTTAAAGGCCACTCCATGGTCAATGACCTAGCCAGTTGTGGATTTTTGCTCTTGTTTTCTTTGGAGACAAGGTCTCACGAAGTAGCCCTGGCTGTTCAGCAAGTCACTATATAGACCAGGCCTGCCTCGAACTCGGCAACCCAACTGCCTCTGCTTCCGCAGATTAAAGGTGGGTTTTTGTTTGGTTTTTTTCCCCCTTTTTTGGTTTTTCGAGACAGGGTTTCTCTGTGTAGCTTTGCGCCTTTCCTGGATCTCACTTGGTAGCTCAGGCTGGCCTCGAACTCACAGAGATCCGCCTGCCTCTGCCTCCTGAGTGCTGGGATTAAAGGCGTGTGGCGGCGGCGCCGCCACCGCCCGGTAAAAGGTGGGTTTTAAAAAGAAGAAAAGGGCACATGAAATTGGAGGGGAAAGTGGTGGAGGGGATGGGGACAAAGGAGTAGAGGGAACAGGGGCTGAGTCGGATCAAAACACATTGTATGCTCCCATGCAATGCTCAACGAAATGCATCAGTTTATGTGTACATGTGTGTGCCCGAGTGTATGCATATGCATCAACCATGTGCATGCAGGAGCCCACAGAGATCAAAAGAGTCATTGGATCTCCTGGAAATGAAGTTATAGACTATGCGAGCTGCCATGAGGGTCCAGAGAACCAAACCTGGGCCTTCTGCAGAAGCAGCCAGTGTTCTAAACCACTGAGCCATCTCTCTAGCCCTGATAAATTCTCGTATTTTCAAGTTTTAAAGTCAAACCCTACATGTTCATATTTTACCACATTTTTGTCTTCACAGAAGTAACAGTTAACTATAGACATGGTCTTCCCTTGGTGACCCTCACCCTGCCATCCAGAAAAGAGCGCTGTCAGTTTGTGGTCAAGCCAATGTTGTCGACAGTGGGCTCCTTCCTTCAGGACTTACAAAATGAAGACAAAGGCATTAAGACTGTGGCCGTCACCACAGCAGGTGTGTATCTGTGCATCCTAGACCTCCACCTCCAGCTGCTTTCTCTTCCCTTCCGCACATGCGTCTTGGTTCTTTACTCTCCTGATAAGAATTTCATTATGTAATCATTTAAATCATTCATTATACAACCAATGCCTACCCTTTATGGAGCCCTTCCTTCTTATATACCAGTACTATTAACATAACAACTCAAAGCCAGCACAGTGGTGCATGTCTAGAATCCAAGTACTTGAGAAGCTGAGACAGGAAGACTGAGAGTTCAAAGCTAGTCTGGGGTATGTCCTGAGACAATGTCTCAACATAAAAACAAAACAAACAGAAAGAAGAGTCTCAATTCTATTAAATAAAAGAAGACAGAATACATTTAGTGTAAATTTCAGTCATTCATTTTATAAACAACCAGAGATTTTTTTCCTATAAGAAAATTTTAATATAATGGCATTAGTGTGTACTTTTCTGAAAAAATTGAATAATTGAGAATAAAATGTATTGTCTGCTATTAAAATAACCAGTAGAAAATGTGCAGGTAGTGAATTAATCTTTACTATAAAGTAATTACAGTTAGGGATTATTTTCATAGAATCAGCTCTTAGGAAAATACACATTTTAACAATAGGAGAGGTAGCTAATCATTTATGTATTTAAGTATACGATATAGATTTTATATTATCATGGCATGAAATGGGTTTAAACCATCTGCCCCTAAATTTACATAAGGAATTATTTATCTCCAGTTCAATATTTAAAGGCCATTGGTAAATATACTTAAATAAATTATCGTTGTTCTTTTATTGTACTAAAAGTTCTATGTAAGCTTATTTGAAAGTTGACAATCACTGCTGTAGTTTTGAAAAGGAAATGAGCAGGGGCTGGGGAAATGACTCAGTGAGGAAGAGTGGTGTTCCAACACCCACACCGAGCAGCGCTCAACACCCTCTAACTCCATCTCCAGGGCATCTACCGCCCTCTCCTGGCCTCCACAGGCATTACAGTCATATGCACAAACCCACACATAAACACATGTGCGCATAGTTAAAAAAAAGCTAAAAAAGAAAGAAAAATAAACAGTTTTTTCCATAACCAAGTTACGAAACAACTAAGAGATAGATGCAGAAATTGGAAACATGGAGATTAAAGAATTTATTCATCCAACAAATATTTGTTGAAGATCTAACATATAGCCAGGCTTTGCTGTAGATGCTAGAGAACAGAGCAAAGACCCGGAGAGATAAAAGCTCCTGCCCTTAATAGAACTTACATTTTAGGAAGAAAAAGAAAGAAGACAAAGCAATAATTATGCCGCATGTTAACTAGTAAACATTAATGGAGGAAAGCAGAGTAAGGAGCGTGGGTGAGTCACCAAGGTCACATCTGAGTAAAGATCTGGAGAAGATGAGGGGACCTGGAGGAGACAATGAGGCTTGGAAATGATGAGAGGGATCTAGAGGAGATGGTGGAGGCCTGGAAAAGATGAGAGGGATTTGGAGGAAAAGAGTGGGACCTGGAGGCAAAGGCAGGTGGATCTCCGAGAGCTTGAGGCCAGCCTGGTCTACAGAGTGAGTTCCAGGACAGCCAGGACTACACAGAGAAACCCTATCTCAGAAGAGAGAGACAGAGACAGACAGACTGAGACTTGGAGGAGATGTAGAGACTTAGAGTTAATGAGAAGAATCTGGAGAAGATGAGAGGGACCTGGAGGAGATGATGGGGCCTGGAGTTGATGAAAGGGACCTGGAGATGATGGGGGCTTGCAGCTCCCAGGAACTCTGGGGCAGAGGCCTTATGTTGAGAGTAGACCCTCAAAAGAGGCAGTGGGGCTGGAGGAGGGGAATTCTCAGAGGTGAGGGGAGCAGGTTGAAAAAGCCTCCTGGGAGCCGGGCGGTGGTGGCGCACGCCTTTAATCCCAGCACCCGGGAGGCAGAGGCAGGCGGATCTCTGTGAGTTCGAGGCCAGCCTGGTCTACCAAGTGAGTTCCAGGAAAGGCGCAAAGCTACACAGAGAAACCCTGTCTCGAAAAACCAAAAAAAAAAAAAAAAAGAAAAAGAAAAAGCCTCCTGGGTTATTGTAAGGGGTCAAAGAAGAACTTTCTTCCCGTTTTGTGGCTACAACAGGCTTCTGAATAACTCAGACGCAGGAGCAGTGGGCATCCAGGGAACTTCCTGCCAGCCCTGGGAATCTAGCAGCAGACAGATGCACACATAGAACTCAGGTGGGGTTGACTTGAGCAGCGCCTTCACAGAAGTATTCAGTAAGCTTTGGAAAAATGAGTGAAAAGAGGTGGGAAAAGATTGGTTGATAAAAATGGATGACGTTTCCCTTGCTGTTTTCCTCCAAATAACTTTAAAAACAGTACGAGGAAGTCAGAAAGAGGTTTTTCTCGAAGGAAAATTAGGAATGGGGCTCTTTGAGTTGAAGAGTCTTTATTGAGGATTTTAGTTGACGTCATTAAATGTAAGCTTTTGAATGACACTTGGGATGTCAGATTTTTAAAAAAAGCCATTGTTTTATTCTTTTGTTGTTGTTTAAGAAAACAGGCCCGTGTGTGGACTTTGCCTGGGTTCACTTTGCACTTGAAAAGTGCGTTCTGAACCTGCTATTGCTGTAACTATTATCTGCCAGTTCCTGATAATTCGGTCTCACCTCAGCTGAACAGGAACCCAAAGATCCAGACTCCAGCAACAGACCCGAGTGCAAACCTGCCTGCCTCCTGGAACAGTAGGGCCATCGAGCCAGACCGGAGGCAGGCAGCCAGGTTCTTCCCACTGTGCGAGCAGACTTCCCTGGGCATACTGATACTGTCGCTGAAACAGCACTGGCTGGACGTACAAGCAGAAGCCTGGCCAGGAGGAAATACACATCCAGAACTCTCCAGAACGCATTTCACATGATGACGTGTGGGCTGTTCTGAAGAACAGAAAGGACTCCCTGCTCAGCTCTAGTTCTCCACTTCTACCCAGTGACTTTGCTTTCTTAACATTTGGACTGCCTTAAAGCTCTGTGGGTTTTGGTTTTTAAACAGGCTGCATAAGAGGCATGGCACAAAGCACCTTGAGGGTAAAACTCTCCAGGAGACTTCCTCCTCCACAATCCCTCCATACCTGAAATACTCCCAAGTGCTAAACCAAAATGCTGGAAGCTGGAAGATCCCTGAAATAGGAAGGTTTCTCAAACAGCTATAAGGTGCAAAGCTAGTCAGCAACTGGGAAATGCCCACTGGACCTAGAACTAAGGGTATTGTCGTGATGGAAAGTTGGAGAACGTAACTTTATTTTGAACCTTCTTTGACTATAGTGAAGAAGGTACCATGTGATGGTGCCAGTAGTGAACCATGATGGGGTTAAATCAGGGTTAGGGAACATTCAAGAATAGGAATATCTTAGGTTGGCTTTATTACTGGAGGATTAAGGGTGAGGAGGTCTGCAGAGACCAGACCTGAGACCTCTACCCAGTGTTTCTAGAACCTTGATCCTCAGAGGAAGAATTCAGAGATGAGGCAAGGTCAGGGATCAGGAAGAAGTTTCAGAAAGTACACACTCAGGAGGGTAGGTGGACTTCCTTCAGGCCACATCTGGGAAATATGGTACAGAGTTATACAGGCCTAGTCTTTGAGGGAATTAGACAAGGCATACTTTGTCCTGTCTGGATGTAAGATGGAGTTCAGTCATTATGTCTGCTGTTGAAGCTGCTTTTCTTTAGTGATAACACCAGGCTTGATGGTTGTTTGTAGCTAGAATTTTTCTGCCTTGCCCACAGTCAGGACAAATCTTTGTCACCTGCCAATCCCACAGCTGCTCAGACCCAACCAAGTAAATACAGAGACTTATATTGCTAACAAACTGTATGGCCTTGGCAGGCTTCTTGCTAACTGTTCTTATAGCTTAAATTCATCCATTTCTATAAATCTATACCTTGCCACGTGGCTCGTGGCTTACTGGCATCTTCACATGCTGCTTGTCATGGTGGTGGCTGGCAGTGACTCCCTTTCCCTCCTGTTCCCTTAATTCTCCTCTCTGTTAGTTCCGCCTATACTTCCTGCCTAGCCACTGGCCAATCAGTGTTTTATTTATTGACCAATCAGAGTAATTTGACATACAGACCATCCCATAGCAGGTTGTTGATTCTACATTTAGATGCTATGTGGTTTATGGTCCTAAGGTTTTGGTTTAAAACCATTCCTTTTTTTTATTATTTAAATTTAAATCCCTTCTTGTATCTTGACCATTCCCCATTTCAATTCCGCCTACAGCTGTTGACTGATTGACTTCATTTCCTGTTCCCTCAAATAGCTCTTGTAATTCAATCTTTTATCTCTGAGACCTTGGAAATTGCTATTAGATTCTCTTCATGGTCTCTATCCATTCTCATAAAACAAATCACATAACTGCAATTTAATTTTTAGACTTAATCAAGTCTATTTTTCTCCCTCTGCTACCCAATCTCCTTGTAGTTTTGCCGTCTCCTTCTTCCATGCTAAAAAGGAGCCATGAGCCAGTGGTGATCGGCACTTTCGGGGCTGCTGGGCTGTGTAGCCCCGGGTGGCCTGGAACTCACTATATGGACCAGGCTTGCCTTGAACTCAGAGGTCTGTCTGCCTCTGCCTCTTAGGTGCTGGGATTAAATGTGTGTGTCACCATGCCCAGCCTAGGCTACTAAGTTTTGAACTAACACCAATCAAAAATGTCACTGCCCACATAAATATCACACACACACACACACACACACACACACACACACACACACACACACCAGTCACCAGTCATGGACTGGGCTGTAAGCAGCCGTAATGAACTTTAGCTAAGCAAGAGTACACCAGTAGGTTGTCAGGTTGGAAGTAACAGAAGTTCAGGGTCAGATACAGGCAGCATCACAGAGAGGCACACAGCAGACTAGGTCAGCCTAGATCTGTCTACCAGGCTTCACTGCTACCACTTTGTTCCAGAAGGCCCTGTCTCAGGTTATGAGGACATACCATGAAGTGATTTAAGACTAAAGGAAAATGAAGACAGATTCAACGCTGCACAGAGTCTGATATGTTGGTGCCCTGGTGTGAAAACTGATGTCCTGGGTAGTATCACAATAGGGATCCTTTCAAATGTAGTGCTGCATCACCTGAGAAGCAGGAGGAGCAGGAGGTGAAGGTCATCCTCAGCTACATAGTGTAAGGCTAGCTCAGGCTATATGAAACCCTGTGCTGCTTAGGATTTCTGCTTTTTCTTTTGTTTGTTTGTTTGTTGTTGACAGAGGAATGAGGGACTCTCAATTAAAGAATTACCTTACTCAAATTAGCTCATGGCCATGTGGCTAAAATGAGAATGCCCCCCTCCCATAGATTTGTACATTTGAATGATGGGGCCCTAGTTAATGGAATCCTTTGGGAAAGATTAGGAGGTGTGGGCTTGTTGGAGGAGGTGTGTCACGGGGTGGGCTTTGAGGTTTTAAGAGTCCATGCTAAGCCAAGTGACTCTCTTTTTCTCTGTCTGGAACTTGTGGCTCAGATGTGAGTTCTCAGCTACTGCTTCAGAGCCCTGCCTGCTTGCACGCCACCACACTCCCCGCTATGATGAGCATGGAATAACCCTCTGAAACTGTAAGCAAGAGTCCCGATTAAACAGTTTCTTTTAAAAGTTTCCATGCTCTTGTTTTTCCCTCACAGCAATAGAACAGTAACTAAGACAACATATTTGTGGGGCATTTTCTTGATTAGTGATTAGTGTGGAAGGGCCCAGCCCATTGTAGGTGGTGCCAGCCTGGACAGGTGGTTCTGGATTGTACAAGAAAGCAAGGTCCAGTGGTTTTTCACAGCAACAGAAACCCTGTAACTAGTGTTTTCTCTTTCCCACTCCATGCTGCAGCTGCTTCCAGATAATCACTCAAAGGCTTATATTAATTATAAATGCTTGGCTGGTAGCTCAGGCTTATTACTAACTAGCTCTTACTCTTAACCCATATTTCTCATTTATGCTTTGCCATGTGGTTCGTGGCTTGTTACCTCATTTCCTACACATCTTGCTTCTTCAGAGGCTGGCTGGCATCTGCTGCCTCCACCCTTCTTTCTCCCTGTATTTCCATTTGGCTTTCCCGCCCAGCCTTATTCTGTTTGGCTATAGGCCAAATCAGCTTTTATTATCAACCAATAAGAGCAACACACATTCACAGCACACAGAAAGATCCTCCCACAGCAAAACCTAACTAGGACCATGCCCTATCTCAAAGAAAGAAAAACAAAATCTTCACAATGAGTCAGATGGGAAAGGCTTGCATAGTAGTCCCCACCCCCCGCACCCCCAAAGTGATTTCATCTAAAGCAGAGTAGGCCTGGTTTATCTTAAGTGAGTCTCAAGGATGCCAGACACATTCCTGGCTCTGACAGCTATCAGGGCTTTGGTCCAAACATTCCACCTTCCAGACTGATGGGTTTGCCTGCTTAAAGCATACTTCAGAACAACACAAGGCAACAGACCAGGCCTGCTAAGGGCCATCATGAAGGTTGCAACTCAAGATGGCTGCAAGGTCAACCTAGACAATGCTGCTTCCATGGGCCCGGCCTTGGCATGAATTCCCTCCTCCCTGAACCTTGCAGACCATTTTAACCACGGACACTGGTCTGGGTTCCAGTCCATCTGACGCAGTGGGAGAGGAGTGCCTGCCTGTTACATATGGTCCAGAGGAATGGGAGATAATAAAGCAACTGGAGAAAATTCCCTTAGTGAGAAAGGGGGGCCACCTAGAGGCGAAGGTCCACGACCGGATCATAAAAAGCGAGTCTTGCTTTTTACACGTTAGGACGTGGCACCCACTGCTTCAAAGCTGGCATAGTTCTGTATTGTTTCTTTCAGATGGCAGTGAGATTCCAGCTTCAACGTTGATGGACACTTTGCTAACAAAAGACTTTAAACTCGTCATTAACAAACTAGCATACGATGTCCAGTGTCACAAGAAAGGTAAGCAACGGTCCACCAGCCATCCTAACGTGTAGTGGGAGCTGCTACAGGGAACAAGAGCAACCTACTTTTGCTTTGAGAACGGTTTCCCAGGATATTACGGAATGGCCATTTTCCTCCTACCAGAAGCAGGAGGGTGATTGCCCCTGATTTTGGCCATGGGAACTGGGTAGAGCTCTCAAAAGTGTGGGCATGATCCTCATACCTGAAACTCTCCCCCGCCCCCACCCTGGGGTTTCAAAGTTTCACATCTCCAGTGTTTCACATGCTAGGGGACGTTAGCAAGTTTTCAAGTACAGTACAGGTAAGTGGCGATTCTCAGCCACCCTCTGCAAGATTGGGAGCCGTGGTTTGCCCTCTGACCTCAGTCTCCCATCCAACCACTAACCAGGGCTGACCCTGCTTAGCTTCCAATATCAGACCAGACTGGAAACAGTCACGGAAGTAGGGCTGCAGACTGCTCAGCCCTGACAGCTCTCAGGAGAGGTGCTGACTTTCAGTTTCTCTCCCTTTTTATTTGCTTTAAGATGGAATGGGGACTTTCAGGCTCACACGCCAGATCTGAAACTAGAAGCCTTAACTCTTTAAGAAGTTTGCTTTTAATTTCAAACTGCAGGTTGCACAATCCTAAACTGAAAATCAGAAATCCAAAACTTTTTGAAAGTAGGAATAACACTAGTGGAAAATCCCACCCTAGAGTCCTTGGGATGGGTTGCAGTCAGAATGCAGATGCATGGAGGGTGCGGGTATACCAAGAGACAGAGTGTTTGCTTAGTGTAATATATGTACATATTAGATATATATGATAAAATCACCTTTGGTCTATGTATATGAGGTATATATGAAATGTAATCTTTATCTGGGTCCCATCCCCATCCCATTACGCAAAGATTCCAAAATCCGAAACAAGTGTCTGGTCCCAAGCATTGTGGGTAAGAGATATTCAGCCTGAAACATTTTCGACATTAGCAATTTGCTTCTGAAGTTTCTATTATCACCACTCCACATACTGCTGTCCCTTTTTCCTTCTCCTTATATAGTGTTCCCTGCACGTAGACATTTTTGTCATTGTCCCACAGTCCGTAGGTAATCTCCTGGCTTTTCCCTCTCCTTGCTCTTTATTTTCAGCTTTGGGAGGTTGTTTAGCCGGATTTTCAAGCTCACAGATTCTTGCCTTCTCAGTGTCTAGTCACTGATGGGAGCCTGTGGAAGACAGTTCCCCCTGGGGTGTGGTGGATTTATTTCCAGTGTTCCTTTGTTTTTTTCTTAGCATTTCCATCTCTCTATCTACTCTGTGTTCTTGGATGCTGCTCACCTTATCCATTTGAACAGTGGTCCTCAACCTTCCTAATGCTGCAACCTTTTAATACAGCTCCCCAGGTTGTGGGGACTCTCGATCACAATATTATTTTCATTGCTACTTCATAACTGTAACTTTGCTACTGTTATGAATTGTAATGTGAATATCTGTGTTTCCCTGACAGTGTTAGCAACCCCTGTGAAAGCGTCATTTGACCCTCCCCCACAAGGGGTGGTGACCACAGATTGAGAACCACTGGTCTAGACTCCCCTGGAGAAAAAAAAATGTAGTAAATGCCTATTACCTTTTCTCAGAAAAACCAACTGAAGTGCACATGATTGAGATGGAAAACATGAAATCCTTGGTTCACAGACTATTTACAGTCTTGCATTTAGAAGAATTCCAGAAGAAAAGAGAGCGTCATCTGATGGCAAAGATTGACCACCTGAAGGAGCAGCTGCAGCCCTTGGAGCAGGTGGGAAGGCTTCACAGCTGGATCCCTTTGGAAGTTTACCTGGAGTCAAGGGACCATTTGGGTGGTTGGTGTAGCCTCTCTTTGTCCTTTAATCTGGAACATGACCTATGAGCTGAGTATGCACCAGTGACAGCCTGACGATCTGACGCCAGGGCTGACGCCTTCTGCTTCCTCAGCGTCAGCCATGAGTCTCTGGGGAAAGCAGACTGAGATGGGATGCTGTGGAATGCCACATCACAGGTCCCAGCTCTGTCTGAAGGAACTGTGGGTGGAAAGTTAGTAATGGCTTCCTCATAACATCTATGCTTATTTCATTTTTTTTCCGAATTATGGAGAAAAAAATAAAACTTATTTTTTTGATGGGTAGGCATCAGGTAGGTAATATAAGGGGAAACTTGCTATAATTCCACTTGTAATTTAAAAAAAGGGTAGCTAATCTTTGTATATGAATAGAAAGTTTCTAGAAATGTAGTCATTATTTCCAAGGGTATTGAAAGAATGATAGAGAAACATTTTTTTCCTGGATTATATTTGTCCACATTTTGCTTTTCAAGAAATTGCTATACCGGGTATGGTGGTGGCTGTCTTTAAACATGGGCAGTTGGGAGGCAGAGGAAGCAGATCTCTGAATTCAAAAACCAGTCTGGTCTGCATAGCAGGGTGCAGGCAAGACAGGGCTCCGTGCACATAGCAAGACCCTGCTTCAGGAGATGAAGCCGAACTGCAGGCACCTGTGGAGAACCACGCCTGCGCAGACTGTCTGTAGATGAATTCCCAGAAGCAGGGGTCAGAGAAAACAGGCCTGTGATTTCAGACCAGGACTTCTAGACATCCAACTGTAAACATAATTGTGTTCAGGGCGTTTGTTTGTGTCCTTTCCCCCACCTCCCAGGGCTGAGCTTTAACTCACAGAGATCCTCCTGCCTCTGCCTCCTGAGTGCTGGGATTAAAGGAGTGTGACACTGCTCCCAGCTAGTCTGTTTTCTCTGAGTAGGCATTACCTTTACAATGAAAAACGAAAGAGATGAATGAACTGGTTTAGAAATGAGCCGATAATACATACTTCCGAAATCTCATTGCTCCACATCCCTGACCTATCCAAAGCAATGCAAAGTGTGCACTGCTTCAAATGTTGCCTTCGTTTGCCCCTGGAGCTGGCAAACTTGTAAACTGAATGAAGGGTTTCCCCTTCCTCCTCCAGGTCAAGGCTAGAATAGAAGCTCAGTCGGAAGCCAAGACCAGCGGACTCCTGTGGGCAGGCTTAGCTCTGCTCTCCATGCAGGGAGGCGCACTGGCCTGGCTTACTTGGTGGGTGTACTCCTGGGACATCATGGAGCCAGTCACGTTCTTCCTGACGTTTGCCAACTCCATGGTCTTTTTTGCATACTTCATCATAACGCGGCAGGTGAGTAGTCAGGGAAGTCAGAACATTTGTCCAAAGAATTCCTCATCCAAGTCACGTGGTGTCTACCGCTGTGTAAGGCACCATGACCAAAAGCACCTTGGGGAGGAAAGGGTTTATTTGGCT
This sequence comes from Peromyscus maniculatus bairdii, assembly GCF_049852395.1. NCBI lineage: Eukaryota > Metazoa > Chordata > Mammalia > Rodentia > Cricetidae > Peromyscus > Peromyscus maniculatus. Next base: position 109,642,022 of record NC_134857.1, on the reverse strand, counting down.
TACCTATCCTGAATCCCAGTCCACTGAGGGGAAACCAAGGCAGGAACTCAGATTGGGCAGCAACCTGGAGGCAGGAGCTGGCGCAGAGACCATGGAGGGGTGCCGTTCGTGGCTTGCTCGCCCGCTTTCTTATAGCACCTAGGACCACCAGCCCATGGCACTGCCCACAATTGAGCCTGGCCCTCCCGTATCACTGATTAAGGAAATACCCTACAGGCTTGCCTACCGCCTGATCCGGCTTCTCAGCTGAGGCTCCCTCCTCCCAGATGGCTGTGGCTTGTGTCAAGTCGACATGAAACTAGTGGACACCAGCAGCAATCAATAAAACCCTTTCATGTTCCAAGGTTTCTGAAGCCAGTAAAATTTTCCCCCCACAAGGTTGGATGGAGGCTTTATCATAAAACAAAAATTTCAATCCCTAGAGATGAATTAGTGTAAACACATGAACTCCTCCAATGGGATAAATGCTGTATTTCTGTTCTCCGGGCCCTTGTTAAACAATGACATTGAACTTGGACTACAAAAGTTAGCGGTACCCAGTAACTAGCGTGTGGCAAGGTTGCTTTGCCAAATTTTTCCGCTTTTCTTCTTCGGCACTGTGTTTTCTCTTCCCGGTTTGTAAGAGGAGCAGCTACTCCTGAGTCCGGCTGCATGCCCTACCTCTGCGGGCGGTTCGCTCTGTAAACACTCCTTCCTTCTTCTCCCCATTTGCCTTGGCGCTGTGGAGTCAGTATCTCCGTCTCCTCTCTTTCAGAACTATACTTACGCGTCTGTGCGGAGCAGGCAATTCCTTCAGTTCTTCCACAGGAAATCGCAAGGACAGCGCTTTGACGTGGAACTATACAACAAGTTAAAGGAGGACCTGGCTGAGGTATTTTAGAGCAAGCACATCTCCGAGCTGGCTTTGTTTGGGAGACGGGGAAATGTTGGCTCATTTTTCACAGGTTAATAAATGTTGAACTGAGATTTTCATGTGTTGTTTAGCAAAAGATTGGGATGGATCTTTTTTTTTTAAATTATTTTTAAAAAGAATATGAACTGGCCTGGTGATGGTGAAACACGCCTTTGATCCCAGCATTCGGGAGGCAAAGGCAAGCAGATCTCTGTGAGTTCGAGGCCAGCGTGGTCTACAGAGCAAGATCCAGGACAGCCAGGACTACATAAAGAAACCCCGTCTCAAAGAACAAAAACAAAACAAAACTAAGAATATGAACTGAAAAAAAAAAAACAACAAAAACAAAGCAAAACCCATGATGAGAAGGATTACCGGGCAGTTTCTTTTCAGGGCACCATGATGAGGTCAAATGAAGCCATAAACTCATCTTTTAAAAAAGGATTCCTAAGGCTGGGCAGAGTAGCGTACACCTTTGACGTATCCCAGCACTGGGGAGGCAGGCAGATCTTTGCGAGTCGAGGCCAACCCGATCTACATAGCCAGTTTCTGGACAGCCAGAGGTACACAGTGAGACCCTGTCTCAAAAAACCAAATACCTCAACAAACAAACAAACAAACAAACAAACAAACAAACAAAAAATCAAAAAGGGATTCAAGCAAGGCATTTAAATGTTTTCTTGTCTCACAGAGAGGTTAAATTTGTATAGTTCCTCTCAAACGGGCGATGCTGGTATTTCTTGTTTTCTCTGATTTCAAGTTGTTATTCATTTCTTTCTTCCTCACCACAGGCTACAGAATCCCTGGAGAACGTGCGCCACTCCCTCCGTTTCCGAATGCCAGGAGAGGAACTCAGCCAGAAGACTCAGTCTTAGGTTTTTAAACATCCCAGGGCTATTGCGCCAATTTTGTAACTTACCAATTGGACATTTTTAAGGTCCTGTTCATTTCCATTTGATGGTTTCAGACATTGTTTGGTTAATAAATTTGATGCTGGTTTGTGGATTTGTGTGGACTGATGTTTCAGATGGCCTGTGTGCCCTGGGGAAGCTGCTGGTACCCAAACTCCTCCTCGGCTGGCCCACGTGGAGGTCAAGGGACCAGCGTTCTGTCCCTCACTCACTTTGGTTCTTAAGTTCATCTAGAATCATCACCTTGTTAACTCGAACTTTTATTTCTTGAGACAGGGTTTGACACTGTGGCTCAAGCTGCCTCGTACTCTAAGCAATCCTCCTGCCTAAGTTTCCTGGGTGCTGTAATTACAAGTACGAGCCACCATGCCCAGTTTTTGTTTTTTATTATGCAACAGTTGTATGGCTGTAATATTTTATCAAAGGTACAAAAGCCCCACTAGCCAGAGTGGTACCTTCTCCCCTGCAGCTGAAAAAAGCCTCTAAGGCATGGCTTTTTGTTTGTTTTTACATCCCAACCAAAGTTCCTCCTCCCTCCCCTCTTCCCAATTCTTCCCTCCAACCCCCTTCTGCCCTCCCCTTCCACTGTTTCTCCTCAGGTACAGGTGAGCCCCCCATGGATATCAGCCAGCCATGTGTATTCAAGTTGCAGTGAGACTAGGCTCCTCCTCATCTATTAAGGCTGGATGGGGAAATCTGGTAGGAGGAATGGGACCCCAAAGCAGGCAACAGAGTCCAGACAGTCCCTGCTCCCACTGTTAGGATTCTCATAGGAAGATCACGTCACACACTGTAACATATATGCAGAGGGCCTAGGTCAGTCCCATTTGGCTCCCTGCTCGTCCGTTTAGTTTCTGTGAGTAAAGCATTGCTTGTATGGCAGCCACTTATGTGTTTCTGGTCCCAAAGCACCAAATATAAACCACCTTAACCAGCATATTATTAACAAAATATTATTATTCAAAACGTTATGTCACGTTAATAAGAATTGAACCTTAAAAGTAAAATTAATTACATGCTTAATGAGTCTGCTAGAAATGTCACAAGCTTCCATTTTAAGTTACTGTGGAATCACATTTTTTCAGATGTTTTGCCTAGAGTGGCCAGGAGTTGCTGCATGTCTGTCTACAGTGGCCAGAAGTTGCTGCATGTCTGCCTACAGTGGCCAGGAGTTGCTGCATGTCTGTCTACAGTGGCCAGGAGTTGCTGCATGTCTGTCTACAGTGGCCAGGAGTTGCTGCATGTCTGCCTACAGTGGCCAGGAGTTGTTGCATGTCTGCCTACAGTGGCCAGGAGTTGCTGCATGTCTGTCTACAGTGGCCAGGAGTTGCTGCATGTCTGTCTACAGTGGCCAGGAGTTGCTGCATGTCTGTCTACAGTGGCCAGGAGTTGCTGCATGTTGGCCTACAGTGGCCAGGAACCACTGTGGGGGCCTCTAGTGGCTAAGAGTCACTACATGTGTGTGCACAGTGGCTAAGAGTCACTACATGTGTGTGCACAGTGGCTAAGAGTCACTGCATGTGTGTGCACAGTGGCTAAGAGTCACTACATGTGTGTGCACAGTGGCTAAGAGTCACTACATGTGTGTGCACAGTGGCTGAGTCACTACATGTGTGTGCACAGTGGCTGAGTCACTACATGTGTGTGCACAGTGGCTGAGTCACTACATGTGTGTGCACAGTGGCTAAGAGTCACTACATGTGTGTGCACAGTGGCTGAGTCACTACATGTATGTGCACAGTGGCTAAGAGTCACTACATGTGTGTGCACAGTGGCTAAGAGTCACTACATGTGTGTGCACAGTGGCTGAGTCACTACATGTGTGTGCACAGTGGCTGAGTCACTACATGTATGTGCACAGTGGCTGAGTCACTACATGTGTGTGCACAGTGGCTAAGAGTCACTACATGTGTGTGCACAGTGGCTGAGTCACTACATGTGTGTGCACAGTGGCTGAGTCACTACATGTGTGTGCACAGTGGCTGAGTCACTACATGTGTGCACAGTGGCTAAGAGTCACTACATGTGTGTGCACAGTGGCTAAGAGTCACTACATGTGTGTGCACAGTGGCTGAGTCACTACATGTGTGCACAGTGGCTAAGAGTCACTACATGTGTGTACACAGTGGCTGAGTCACTACATGTGTGTGCACAGTGGCTAAGAGTCACTACATGTGTGCACAGTGGCTAAGAGTCACTACATGTGTGTGCACAGTGGCTGAGTCACTACATGTGTGTGCACAGTGGCTAAGAGTCACTACACGTGTGTGCACAGTGGCTGAGTCACTACACGTGTGTGCACAGTGGCTAAGAGTCACTACATGTGTGTGCACAGTGGCTAAGAGTCACTACATGTGTGTGCACAGTGGCTGAGTCACTACATGTGTGTGCACAGTGGCTGAGTCACTACATGTGTGTGCACAGTGGCTGAGTCACTACATGTGTGTGCACAGTGGCTAAGAGTCACTACATGTGTGTGCACAGTGGCTAAGAGTCACTACATGTGTGCTTTCCCTAGTGACTCAGTGCCGTCACTTGACTGACATGGCCGGCTGTCACCGCACATGAGCCTGTAGTAGGTCTCACTGTGCGTGTGCCTACAGTGGTTAAGTGTCTGTCACTCCTTGTGTGCCTACAGTGGCTGTGTATCACTGGATACTATATTTAATCTTTGAGAGCGACAGAGAATAATTCTTTAAGGTTCATTTTTTTTTCCAAAATGGGAATTAAATTTATATACAAAATACCTTAATTATAGGTAAATAACACGACCAAGTAAAATAGGTCACTATAAATTATGTAAGCTATAAGTTTTAGATATTTTATTAAATGAAAACAATCTCATTCTGAGTTTCAAAAATCTTTAAGAACATTATACAGAAAAAAGACATTATACAATAAATTTGTATAAATTTAAGGCAAACCGGCTGGAATTTTGGGTAATCTTGCAGTTCACTAGAAATGTAATAAATGCTAGTAGACATTTTTTACACATAGTAATTTCCTGAGGATTTCTGTTAGCCCTTTCATCATCTCCAGCATGATTAAAAATGGACAAATACAAAACAGCAGTTTTCCATGGTATCTTAAACCTTGAAACAGTTTACATTGATGTAATGTAAACGCTTCAACCAACTGACAGCTGTGTACAGGAGAACTGTGTGTGAAATACATGTAGATGAGACCAATGCCCTACTTACTGGATTTGGGACCGAAATGCAGCTTTTTGGTCAGCATTGAGGCGAAGCAGGGAACCTGCTTCTTGCCGATTGCACTTGGGTCTTTGCAGAAGTCCACGCGGCGCTGAGAGACCTTCCTGTTCACCAGCGTGAGCAGCTCCGTGAACTCTAGGGAGCTGCCATACCTGGCCAGCATCTCACACAAATCCTGGATGTACCAAGAGCCATTCACAGTTTCTCGGTGAGAGTAATACCCTAAAAGAAGATGGAGGGAGGTGTTTCATTTCCTTTTGCTTCAAGGTGACAGAAAGACACTTTTATGATGACTTCAGTTACAGAAATAAAAGTCCTTGGGAAAGAATAAGGTCTGCTCATCATGTGGTTACGGTTTTATCTACGGCTTAACCTCATGTAGGAAAACATATTAATTCTCTGGTTTTACATACATAGAATTAATGGAATTTCCCTCACTCTCTAAAAAAGAAAACTAGAACAAGAGAATAGCCAATGATTTTACAAGGCCAGAGATTAAACAAAACTATTCAGCTCAAAAACAAAGAAGTCAGCAAAATGTTTTTCAACAAGACTTTCCACAAATACATCAGAACGGCACTGCTACTCTATCACCGATTGACAGCAAGCTGCTAATGCCCAATAAGATTATACAGCTGTTGTTGATGTTATTGTATTATTATAACAGAGTTATACAGAATGTTGTTGTATTTTACATTTCATTAATCAACCAAAGGATTTCTTCAACATGACTAAGTCTGTGGCTTTTTAACGGAACGTGGTGATTTAACTGTGAAAGACCCGATCCAATTCAAAGGTGACACAGAGTGAGCTAAGGGTACAGGTCCCAGGCGTCCACGCGGTGCTCCGCTCACTCACCTTCCGCGACAGAGTAGCACATGAGGAAGTCTGCCCCGGCAGGCAGCGTGTACACGGAGGCAGCATCCACCTGTGTTAGGTTGTCTGACACGTCTGTCTGATAATCCACCACGTCCAGAGGAACCACTGGCACGTCATGCTGGTTGCCCCGACAGGCCTACAAAACAGAGGCGCGATCTCTTCTCTGCCTGCTGTCTTATTCCCCACACTCAGTGTGCGGTGAGAATACGGAATCCAGCACACCTCCCTTCAGTAACAGAAGCCACGTGAGCAGTTCAAACTCAATGAAAGCAGCCTCTGAGAGACGGGAAGCTAACACAGCTGCCTCCCTGGTGATGCTTCCTTTTAGACAATGTTTACAACCGCCCCCCAATAAATACCAAGATATGCTGAATGGTACAACTGCCTTTTTAAAAACTATCTAGCTAAACGTTTTTATTCAATCGAGTAATGATTTCCAAATGGTGTTTTCCCTATCTAATTTCGGTCATAATTTGTCAATAGTTGAAACAGCATTTCTTCACCTTCTGTTCCCACCGTATTTTTTAATGTTTGAAAATTAATTATCCAAGGTAGTGGCATTCGCCTTTAATCCCCACACTCAGAAGGCAGAGGCAGATGGATCTCTGAGTTCTAGGCCAGCCTGGTCTACAGAGTGAATTCCAGGACAGCCAGGGCTACACAGAGAAAGCCTGTCTTGAACAAAGTTTCTATGTGAATGTTCATATGTGAGTACAGGTGCCCCCCAGGGTTCAGAAGAGAGTGTCAGGTCCTCTGGAGCAGGGACCAGAACTCAGATGCTCTGCAGGAACAGCAGGAGGTGCCGTTAATCACTGATTAACCATCCCTCCAGCCCTGAGTGCACATGCTCGCTGTCTGTCTGTATTCCTCTCTCTCTTTCTCCCTCTCTCTCCCTCCCCCCACCCCCAAGTCTCTGTTCCCACTTTAAAGTGAGTTCTAAATTTATAATTTATAACTATAAATTCTGATTCAGGAGCTAGCATTACATTCTTGTATTTCCTGGTTTAAGGGCCTCATGTTTCTAGGCAAGTGGTCTGCCAATGCACTCAATTCTACTCTTCGATGTTACAGGCTAAACTATGCTCTACCCTGAAACTCATATGCTGAAGTCTCCAATACCAAATAATATATATTTCTCATGCTCCAAATGTTTGCCTTTTATTTCTAAAACGATTTGGCAGCTTGGCATGAGCTTGGGGAAGTGTAAAAGGGATGAGGCAGGGCAGGGTTAGCCTGCTTATTCCTACATCACTTCCACCGGCTTGCAAGCACTCCGGCTCCCACAGACCCAAGGCCAGGCCCTTGCATGGTCCTGTTGTGCAACCAGGTCTTCCCTTCCAGTGACTCGTCCTCCACACCCAGCCCAGCCACGCAGAGGCACACTGGCGAGGAGCTGTCATATCAAATGTTAATCAAATCATTGTTTTTGCCTTTTTGTTTCTTTAGACAGGGTCCCACTATGTAGCTCTGACTGGCCTGGAACTCATAAAGATCTGCCTGCCTCTGCCTCCCAAGTGCCGGGATTAAAGGTGTGTCACCACTTCCTAGATCAAAACACTCATAATAAATGTTAACAGCTCAAAATTCAACTCTATTAGACTAGGATTCAAAAAAGGGCCTTTCCAATTATTGAAGAAACTTATTTTAGAAATGGACTTTTTAACCGTGATAATCAACTGATTTTTATCATTGAAATAATGCTATGTCTGTCTTACCTGAATGATAAATATCTTGGGTTTTCCGACCAGGCTCTGACACTTGTCTCCTTTGAACAAGCCAGTCAACGTCTGAATTTCAATTTTGGCGTCATATGCATAAATGTGGTTGCCTTCACCATGGCTCAGGAAGACACACAGGAAGCAATCGGCATCCACATGGCTTGAGTTTGACACTACAGGTGCCCCCAAAACGTGTGCAGAGGTGAAAACAAAAGTATGTTATCCACAAGTGAAACTTCAAGTTATAGGTACTAAAAAAATACACTCACGAAACATCGGGAGAGGGGCCTACCCTCGTTAATACAAACTCCTGTAGTAAAACATACCTTTATCTTCTTTTCCTCTTTCTTAAGACTGGGCCTCCTCCTATAGCCAGGCTGGCCCTAAACTCTTTCTTTCTAAATGTTGGTTGTTTGAGACAGGGCCTGACACTCTTGCCCATGAACGCTGGCCTCACATCTCCAGCAATCCTCCACCCTGGCCTCACGTATCCATCAATCCTCCACTCTTAGCCCCCTGGTGCCAGGATTCCAGGTGTGTCCTACCATGCTGGCTTAAAAACCAATTATTAAAGTTTAAAGCAATTTCACTCAAGATATTAGCTTTTCAGCCAGTCGTGGTAGCGCACACCTTTAATCTTAGCACTCGGGAGGCAGAGGCAGGCGGATATCTGTGAGTTCGAGGCCAGCCTGGTCTACAAAGTGAGTTCCAGGACAGCTAGGGCTGTTACACAGAGAAAGCCTGTGTCCAAAACCAAGACCAAAACAAAAGACATTACCTTTTACTAGCTTTTCTTAAGTACAGAAAAATGATTTAGAAAAAAAAAAATGGGAAAGCTCCTTTAAGATCCAAGTTACTTAAAGATATAACAAACACATCACAGACTAACATCCCCAAGGACCACGGATACAGAAATTCTCAGTAAAATGATTGCAAAAGAAATTCAACAACACATTAAAAGAAACAGACACCATGACCAAGTTAGCTCAACTGCAGGATTATAATGATGGTTCGTTGTATGCAAATAGACTCAAAGACGGAAGTACATCATCGCCTTGAGAGATGCAAAAAAAGATGTTGACAAAGTTCAACCTCCTCTCCTGCCTGAAGCCCAGAAGAAACCAGCACCAAGAGGAACACAATGTAACACCACCCAGGCTACACAAGACAGACCTAACAGCAACTCCACAGTGAAGGAAAAGAAAGCATTTCCTCAAAGGACAAAAGAACACATGCTCCTCCTACTTCTACTCAATAGGATGCTTTTCAGGCAAGATTTAAAAAAAAAAAAAAAAGACGATAGGAAAGAAGTAAATTATCCATATTTATGGATGGTGCGATCTTATATTTAAAAGACACTAAGTGGCTGGAGAGATAACTCAGCAGGTAGGAGCACAGGCATGTGTGCTTCTCTGGGTTCAGTTCCCAGCACCCACATGGCAGCTCACAACCATCTGTCACTCTGATTCCAGGGACTCTGATGCTCTCTCTCTTTTGGCCTCTGAAGGCACCAGGTACGAACGTGGTACCCTTACATACACGCAGGCACTACGCTCATACCCATAACATTTTAAAATTAAATAAACACTAGATACTCAACCAGAATATTTAGACCTTAAAAACATTTTCAACAAAACAGTAAGACACAACAACCAGAAGCTTCCTTATCCGTTATGTACTGAGAAAGCAGGAATAGAATCCTATTTACAATATTCACAATAGCATCAAAAAAAGAAATAAACAGGAATAAACTAAGGGGGTGAAAGACGGGCCCCCCTGCTCATGGCTTGACAATATTAAGAAAAGGTTTATAATACAAAAGCTATCTATATGGTCTCATGGTAATTCTTCACAGAATTAGAAAACATCCTGAGTTGAATACTGAACCACGAGGGGGGCCAAACCAGCCAAGGCAACCCAAGGCAAACAGAACAAAGCTGGGCTATGGCCACGTTGATTTCAAGTTATACCACAGAAGTTAGTAACAAACCAACATGATGTCAGCACACAAAGAGAGACACTGACCAATGGGATCAAGGACTCGGAAATAAACCCACGTAGCTCCAGAAGCCAAGTTTTTGACAAAGGCATCAAAACATACATGAAAGAAACTACAAAAGACAATCTCTTTGACAAACTGTCCTGGGAAAACTGGACGTGCACACAGAGAAGTAACTTTAAGACCTGAAACTACTACAAGCATTTCAAAATACAGGCAGAAGCAGATCGCAGAGATGGACTTCTCAGCAAAAGAAACACCAGAGTGAGGTTCTAGTCTACAGAACGGGAGGAGTCCTTGTCGGCTCCACATCTGAAAGGATTAGGTTAGCATCTGGACTATATAAACAAAGAAGAAAAAACCTACTAGAAAACCACATCATCCAACCAGAAATTGGTAAATGAAATGAAAGGATGCTTCTCAAAATATCAAGTGCCAGTTGCTGGTAGCTAGAGGACAGAATGCTCACCCACCTCAGCCATCAGAGAAATGCAAATCAAAAATACTTTGAGGTCATTTTACCTCAGTCAGAATGGCTCCCATTAAAAAACCAAACCAAACCAAAACCGTCTGGTGAGGTGGAGAAGCCGGGCTGGTGAGGAAGGAGCCCTTGTACACCACTGGTCAGAGTGTAACCAAGCGCAGCCACCATGGAAATCAATATGGAGCGTCCTCAGAAAAAAATACACAGCTACCAGCAGGACCACTCCTGGGAACACACCCAAGGGAACCCAGGATGGCACGTGACAGAGATGTCTGCTCACGACTGCTGCGGCACTACTCACAACTGACAAACTATGGCATCAGCTTAGTTGTCCTTGACTCCTAACAAACAGAGAAAACGTGGTAGATACACACAATGGAGTTTTATTCAGCCATAAAGAGGAACAAAATATTTCAGCTGCAGGAAAACGCATGGCACTGGAGACCATCACCCTAAGCAAAGCAGGGCAGACCCAGAAAGAGGATTCACAGTCTCTCAAATGATCCCTGAAAGTGCGGTTTCCGGCTTCACACTGTTCCCTCACCTGTCACAACCCATATGACATAAACACAGAAGGCAGACTGCTTGGGAAGAGGAGGGGGACTGGAGGGCGGGAGATGCGGGGACAGAAGGTGAAGAGTGAACATGGTCAAAACGCATGTTCCAAAAATGGGAGTATGAACGTCACTAGGAAACCTGCTTTAGAGAGTGAATATGTGGTAATTTACAAATTCCTTCTAAAAGATCCACTTGACTGGGGCAATACATTAAAAGTTTCTTTGAATGAGCAGACTTTCCTACCGTAGACTGAGAAGACCCAGAAACTACAAGTCATCAGCCACTTCTGTGGCTGCACCTCTGACAGCCATGCCTAACTAACTCTCAGAGCTCCCGGGAGCATTAAGAGCCGGTGTCCTCCAAAGCTTACGACCAAAGTCGAAAGCCTGGGAAGCAGCCATAATTATTTAATTATAAGAAAGTGTGGGAGAAAGTGTGAGGTGATTATGCAAATAGCAATAACAGCCCATTAGCAACTGATTTGAAAGCTGTTAGAATGACGTAGGGACCGACTCTAAGGTGCATTATAGTCAGAATACCTACTGCTCAGAGATGCAACAGTAGAAAGACACAAGGAAATGAGCAGCATGGAGCACTGAACACCTCAGGCAAGGCTAAATCCGCAAGCCCTACTGAGAAAGACCCAGCATCTGAAGAATTTGCATTTCAGATGTTCACCATCAAACAAGTCATTTCCTTCAACTCTCAACTAACAATAGTACATAAATATATAACTGGAAGCACGCTAATAGAATCTTTGGAGGCATAATACCTTGCCAGATCTCTAGGTCGGGGAGTGTAAATACAGAGGCAAGACCGACACCTATGACCTGCTGGGAATTAGTAACAGTTTTTTTGCTGCATCGTGGATGACTTGTATGGGTCCTCCAGGATAACATCAAGTACAGATCTTCAGGAACAAGATCACCTACCCTCATGGATTGTGAGCAGTAGTTCTTGCGCTTTGAGATCGTTGAAGCATTTCACTTCAAATCCTAGCTCTGAAAACCTGGAAACACAATAAGCTCAGAATCAGCTTGTGGGCATTCCCAGGCCATCCAAGAGCCTTACGTCCTGAGGAATTCCATGCCTATTTTCATGGCATATAAAAAAGGACAATGGTAATTCCTCTTGATCATCCTCCTTATGAAAGGGCTTAACAGTGACAAGAGCCAATTCAATGACGACCATGACCATCTACGTACTACATGTCTGTTAGGAACAAGGAAAAACCTAGTCACAATCAATAGAACAGGGTGAGGGAGACAAAGACAGCTCAGGCAAGTTCTCAGGGGAGGCTCAGGCTATTTATGGGGGTGGGGGGTGGGGATGGGGGTGGGGGTGGGTTTCCTGTTTGTGTGCCGGGATTGGACCTGGGGACACAGGCATGCTAGGCACACGCTGGGTCTAAGTGAGGGCTCTTAGTCTGTCATCGGTGCTAAATTATGGTTAGCTGTCACTTCAGTGTGTATCGTCACTACGGAGAAAACCACCTTCGAGTCAGGTTGTCCCTGTCTACACTGGTGCCCCGCCTCTCTGGGAGTGTCAGGTGCCAGAAGAACCTCTCGTGATTGAAGATCAGGGCGATTCCTCTCCTCTTGTGGTCCATCTTGTACTGTTCTGCCGGATCAAACACTTCCCTGCTGACGAAGAGTCCAACAAACAAACAAAAACAAACAACCCATGTTAAATCATGTTAAATATGAGCCCACTGAGCCCAAAGTCAATGTCTAGAGGGGAGCCTGCTGCTGCTACAGGGCTGGGCACTGGGAGGCTGTATCAGCGAAGAAAGTTAATGGCTGGGTAACAGCACTGTGTCCCATCTTCAGCCTCCTTCCCAGGCCCTCCGCACTGATGCTTCCTCCTGCTCTCCAGGACGCAGTGACACAGGACAACAACAGCCAGGCCCAGGGCCAAGCTCTAGTACTAGACCCACACCTTACCAGAGACGGCATCATTTGAACATGGCTCCAGGTCCTCTGACAACAAGATCCAGCCCCTAACCCAGTGGTCTCAACCTTCCTGATGCTGCCACCCTTTCATACAGTTCCTCATGTGGTGGTGACCCCCCCAACCATAACATTATGTCTGTTGCTACTTCGTCACTGTGATCTTTCTACCCTTATAAATCATCATGTAAGCATCTGTGCTTTTCTGATGGTCTTAAGCGACCCCTATGAAAGGGTCATTTGACCCCCGCCCCAAAGGGTCACAACCCACAGGCTGAGAACTACTGTTCTAATCATACCTACACATCGGTTCCCGATATGCTAAAGAACACTGAACTTATATAACAACTACATTCTTACTTTCATTTCTAGAAGACGGTTCGGACCAGGAAAGGAAAAGGCTTTTATTAGACAAGAACACACTTTTACCTTTTATAGAAGCCATCTGTTTCTGACATGTTTAACTTCACCTATTAGGAAAACAAAGTCAATGTTTGTTAGCTTTATTTTATTGAGACAAGATTTTATTATGCAGCCCTGGCAGGCCCAGAACTCTCTATGTAAACCTGGCTGGCCTCTAACTCACAGAGATCACCTGCCTTTGCCTGAGGGCTAGGATTAAAGGCGTACACCACCATTCTTGGCTTAATTTTACTTTTAACTAAAGTACAGCAAACATCCTCCGCCCCTCTGACCTCCAATCTAAGACTCCTGGAAATGAAGGGAAGCTACCTGATCAGTAAATCAGCTACGGCAACACAATGCTTTTCTTGCCTGCAAAATAACAACTCATAAGCAGGAATGGAGAAAATACCCAAACACATCTGCCCTGAGTTAAACAATTCCGTGATTACAGAGTTTGAAGGAAATACTTTGTTATACACAAAAATGCTTTTGCAATGAGAGAAGCAGCTGAGTCATAGGGGAGAACTAAATCCAGTCTGGGGTTAATGTTACCAGTCCATGGAATACACTTAGGTGATCTTCTGAATGACATATCTCCCCTGAAAACACTGCTAAGGGACCCCGTACTCACTACTGATCACACTTCACCACCCTCGGAACACTCCTTCTTCATAGCATCCTTCCCTACTTTGGTGGGAGCTGTGTGACGGAACTGTCTGTGCTGAGCCATGTCATGGGTTGGTCACCAGCCACCGGTGGCTGCTGAGCACCTGAGATGTAGCAAGTACATCAGAAGCTCAACCTTTAATTATTTTTAAATAAGACAAGGTCTCACTTTGTTGTTCAGGAAGGCCTCACACTCACGGGCTCAATGCATTGCGCCTCCGGGCCCAGCTTTCAACAAAATGAGATGTAAAGAGGCACATGCAGCCAATGGCCTCTGTCCTGAAAGTGGACCCATCATCTGTTTTCATCTGGTTAATTAACAGGTTAAAGGGAGGCGAGAGTTCTGAACAAGAGGAGAGCTAACAGGAGACCTCTTCTGGCGGAGGTCCTCAAGGCAGAATGGATTCCTTCCCCCTCTGTCCTCAGATAGTCACCCCGGCACCTGACTGTTCCACCTCATGTCACTAAGGAAATGCCACCACCACCACGCTGGCAGTGAACATGAGCATGGCCCGTGCCCCTTTTGGCCTATCTCTCTTGGAGTTTGCCCAGGCAACACTACTTCTCAATGGAGAGTTCAGTAGGGCATTTCCTGGTCCAGCAAGTGCTAAGCGGGTTTCCTCAAAGTGCCTCAGAATTCCAGGTGTGAGGGTTAGGATGAGGACTCCTGGTTCTCGGGCATAACTGAGACTTGCAGAACCAGAATCCGGGATGGGGCTGGCAATCCGCCTTTGTAACAAGGTAACTTTTATACTGAAGTGTAAGAATCTAGGGAAGGTCCTTTACCTCAGTCTCCACGCTCCCAAGGTTTCCTTCAGGTAACTGCCCTTGGGCCTGTGCTAGCTGTCACAGGGGCTTCACTCCTGCCACACCAGAGCTGTGTGGGGCTCCCTCCTTTACATAGCCTTTCCTCATCTTTCAGCCAACGATACTACAGAGAAACTGAATGAACTTCCAATGAAACAAAACCAGGCCAGAAAGCCAACTGCTGTCCTCACCCCAGGCTCTCTAGCCTGGGTGGAAGGTAGCTGGTCTTGAGAAGATGGCGGCCGATCTGCTGGTCATTACCTCCTTTGGCTTCGCCTCCACCGAATGCATTGCCTAAGGCAGTTCTAAGTGTACCGGGAGGGTTGCTGTGGCCAGATGCCAGTCACAACCTGACATGTCCCTGGGGCTGAGAGGCCTGGAGAGCAACTCTGCTCTTCCTATTTATTCAATGAGAAGCTTCAGTCTGGGTTGTCTCACATAGTTCCCTCAGGTAGACTTAATTTTAAGTTGCTCAATAAAATCTATTAAAAATGACATTCAGGCCGGACGGCAGTGGCATTCCTTTAATGCCAGCACTTGGGAGGCAGAGCCAGGCAGATCTGTGTGAGTTCGAGTCCTGGTCTACTGAGTGAGATCCAGGACAGGCGCCAAAACTACACAGAGAAAACATGTCTCGGAAAAAAAACAAACAAACAAAAGACATTCAGTTTTAAGGCTCAGATTCAGATTGTTTAACGTAAAGGTGGAATCTATTAATAAAGTTTTTTAACACGTATTTATTTTGTGTTTGCATGGAGGCTGGCAGACACATGCCACTGCACTGTAGAGACCAGATGACAATCTGCAGGGCAGGCTTCTTCCTTCCACAGCATGGTCCCAGGTCCCCAGGCTTGGTGGCAAATGCCTTTATCTACTAAGCCGTCTTGTCAGCCTCAGACAGTTTAGATACGGACTTAAGCACAGACATTAGGAGAGAGAGGAGGAATGCTTAGGAGATTACAACAGACACCCGAGACCCCTGTCTCTATTGCTGAGATGAAACACCATGACCAGACAGCAAGTTGGGGAGGAAAGGGTTTACTTGGCTTACACTTCCACAGAACTGTCCGTCATTGAAGGAAGTCAGGGCAGGAACTCAAGCAGGACAGGGACTTGGAGGTAAGAACTGGAGGTACAGCCCATGGAGGGGTGCTGCTTATGGGCTTGCTCCTCCTGGTGGCTTGCCCAGCCTGCTTCCTTATTGAACCCAGGACTATCAACCCACAGTGGACTGTGCCCTCCCACACTGATAACTAATTAAGAAAATGCCCCACAGGCTGTCTACAGCCTGATCTACAATGCAGTGGTGTCTCAACCTTCCTAATGCTGTGTGACCCTTTAATACAGTTCCTCATGTTGTAGTGACCCCCCCACCCCATATAATTATTTTTGTTGCTACTCTGTAACTGTAATTTTGCTACTGGTATGAATCACAATGTAAATATCAGATACCTGACCCCAAGTGGGTCGTGACCCACGGGTTGAGAACCACAGTTTTAGAGCCACTGAGGTTCCCATCCTCTCAGATGATTTTAGTTTGTGTCAACTTGACATAAACGTCTCCAGCACAAGGAGCGGGCTTCTCAAGGAAGTCTCATCTTAGCCCAGAGTTTTAAAGCAGTGATCCCAGGCTGGCCTCAACTGCACATTCCTCCTGCCTCGGCCCTCTGAGTACTGGGTGACAGCAAAGCATCACCAGATCCAGCACTATCTTCTTTTTCCAAGATGTCGTCTACGGTACCCTGGCTGGCCTTGAACCTGCGATTCTCCCACCTTAGCCTCTTGAGGAGCTGGATTAAGACACTCTACATGAGATTTGGGAATCTGTGGTCACCCCTTGCCTCACCCAGCCTTGATGTGCGTGCGGGCTTGTGCTCTGTCTTACTGTATCTTGTGCGTGTTTGGTTGGTATCCCTGGGAGGCCTGCTCTTTTCTGGGGGACCCAGGATGTGTGTGTGTGTGTTGGCGGGGGGCTGGGATAAGTAGAGGGAGGGGAAGGTGCGGTTGGGATGTGTTGAATGAGAGAAGAAATGAAAAAATTTAAAAATGTGCACATCGTTAAACCTGATTCTTGGTCTCCTCTCGCTTCTCTTTTCTGTCGAATCCTAATGTAAACAGCGCCTTCTAGTTCCTTAGTTCAATTTGTGCAAAATCACTCATGACTTTTTTTTTTTTTATTTCTTTATGGTAATTTCCGGAAAATGCTACCAGCCACTGTTCGTTGATTGCCTGGCACTGTAGATACTTTATCTTACTACTTCCAAAGCCCAAGAATACAGAACATGGGCCAGACCAGCTTAAGGTCAACTCCGAGGGAAGTGAAAGTGAGGTGTGGATTCCAAAGTCCGTACAACCTGTCACCAGGTACTCCACCGGAGGGAGGCCACTTTCCAAACTAGTTATCACGAGAATCTACCCATATTTCCTGTCAACCATTTAACAGCCTACAAGAAGTAACGTCACCTCCTTCCTAGAAGGAGGGGGGGCAGGGGAGAAAAGGAATCAAACAAATAGGGGAGGGGATCGGTGCACGCGTCCCTCCCCCCACCCCATCTCCACCCCGGTTTCCCACCCCTCACCACTCATTCCTAAACTGGAGATGGCCACTAGACCCTGTGTGTTCAACAGGGCCACTCTCTGCAGGACCATGGGGACTTTCACAGCTTGGCCGCCTCTGACCGACCTTAAAGACCAATCGCGCTTGACGTTTCTAACTTTAACCAGTTGCCGTTTTTTTTTTTTTTTTTTTTTTGGTTTTCCGAGACAGTTTTCTCTGCGTAGCTTTGTGCCTTTCCTGGAGCTCACTTGGTAGCCTAGGCTGGCCTCGAACTCACGGCGATCCGCCTGGCTCTGCCTCCCGAGTGCTGGGATTAAAGGCGTGCGCCACCACCGCCCGGCTCAGTTGCCGGTTTTGATAGGCGACAGGAAGCCTGTTCTGAAGCGAGCGCTAGCATTTATCACTCTATGGAGAAAAGTTACTCTGGGCGAAAACACCGCCGGCCGGACAGCAACAGGTTTGTGGCTGCACGCAGCACGGGGCCGTCGGTGTCCACCCAGTTCCCGCGGGCCTGAGCCCCGCACCCTGGACCAGCCACTTCCCACCACTTCTCCGGCAGAAGCGAGCAACAAAACAGGACTCAACCTGCACAGCCAAGTTCTTTGCCGCAGCACCGCGCAAGCGCCGCCCTTTAAAGTTTAAACCACCCAGACGCTAGGGAGCGGGAGGACAAAGGAGCTCCGCAGGGTTAGCCTGGGCAAACCCTGCTCCGTCCGCCACCGCTCAGCGCCGCAATCCTGCAACTTCTGCCAGTCCCGCCAGGCTCGGGAGACAGCCGCTCGCCCCACGCTCGCACCCGTGCCCACACTTACCTGCGGGGAGCTCCGGGTGTCCTAGCCCTCTAGCCACAGCTCCGCAGGCCCCTGCTTCCTGCCCGCCCCGCCCCGCCTGCCGCCCCGCCCCAGGGGCCGCCTCCACCTCCCCCAGATGAGCTCGCGGCTACAGCTGGGCTCTCCGTCACCCCGGCAACTCCAGGACGCCACCGCGTCTCCCCGCCCCGCCCCCTTCACAGCGGAGCTCCTCCCCTGTGTACGTGGGGGGCCGGGACGGGTATGGGGAAGTGAGGACACCACCGCCCACCACTGCCCCGGGGGGAGAGCAGCAGGACAACTTCACGTCCAGGCTGGTGAACTCAACGTGGCCGTCCTGCATCCGCAGCCTCCCACTCCATCTAGTGTTCCAGTTTAGTGTAGAAGGCTTTCTCCAAAGCCAGTTCCTTTAGAGGACTTGCAGTAACTTATTTCCCGTGCTGTTGTTTTTCCTTAACACTGTGGCTGCCCCTTAAGCAACTGCTGTCCTAATTAGCAACTCCAACTGCAGCTACCAGCAGCGGTTGGGCCGCCAGGGCGGCAGCCCGGGAATTCTGTTCCCTCAGGAAGCGGCTCTCCCAGGACAACTAAGGGAAACCTTATCTAGATCTCTACCCTTCCATAGAACACAGGATTCAAAGGCTGAGGTGAAATGCGGCTTGCTCAGAGAGGCTGAATAGCAAAAACCTAACCTCGCCTTGCTCCTGGCTCCCCAAATGCTGCCTTGTCTTTCTGCTCTGCCCCACCCCCTTAAGAACCCTGGCTGCACGTGGTTCCTCCCTACCACTTCCTGTCAGCTAGTGGCTGACTCAGCCTCTTGACCTCAGGTTAATTTTATTCAATCAAACAAACATGTCTTTGCATTGTTAACAAAAGCAGCAGGGAAAAAAATGTAACACGTCTTAAAATAATATTCCACAGCATTGCACCTTTTGCCTTTTGTTTGGACAGGTGGTTTAAGCCAAACAAAACTGAAGGCAATTCCTGGGGTTTCTTCCCTCCCTCCTTCCTTCCCAGAGTCTCCTGTAGCTGAGATCCATGACCTTGATCCTCCTGACTCCACACTCAGTGTTGTGCTGTCTTGTGCCACCACACCAGGCTTCTGGTGTGCTAGTCCAGCACATGAGTGCAGTGCCCCTGGAGACCAGAAGATGGCGCTGGCTGGGGGGGGGTCTTTACAGAGCAGGGCAGGCTAACATGGCTATAGTTTCATTTCTGCAAGCTAATAGCAGGCATTGGGCATCTGCTGGGATCTTTTCACAGCCTGTGCCCTACACTAGTCTTAAAGTCCCCATTTCTATTGAAATAAAAAGTAAAAGGTGTGGTGACAATATCGTGTATCAAAGAAAGCTTGCCTGAAGATCAGAGGACAGAGCCAGCCACAGTTAGCCACAGAGGTCAGGCAGTGGTGGCACACACCTTTAACCCTAGCACTCCGGTGGCAGAGGCAGAGATCCGTCTGGATCTCTGTGAATTCAAGGCCACACTGGGCTACATGAGATTGATTCAGTTTAAAAGAGAAACAGCCAGGCAGTGGTGGCACACACCTTTCATCCCAGCACTAGGAAGGTTGAGACAGGAAGTGATATAGCTGGGCAGGGAAAGAAATATAAGGCAGGAGACAGAATTCAATCTCTCGCGGAGGCTCTGTCGGGCTGAGGAGTTGGTGAGGTAAGAGGTGGTAGCTGTGGTTTGCTCTGTTTCTCTGATCTTTCTGTTTTCACCCTGATGTCCGGCTCCGGGTTTTCATCATAAGACCATTTAGGATTCACGCAACAAAAAGGCTTCCAGGATGACTGTCTACAGTGTCTTCAGTCTTGCTAGCATACCGAATAAACCTTTTTCCTTGTCCTAAAAACTTGTCTGCAATTCACTGGGCTCCTTTTGAGTGGCAAGTGAAGAGGCTTGGGCTTAGTAACAGTCACTGTCCCCATACCATCCTCTCCCATTAGGACACGGCATATCAACCTCTTTCTCCAGCGGTGGTTGTGACAACAGTTACAAGTACCCAGAACCCTGCTTTTCAAGGGGAAAGCTCAGGAAAAATGGGTTGAAGTTGTATTACCACCTTATCTTGTTTGGAGAAAGCAGGTGTGGCCTATTTTTCCTTATTTAGGTTTCCTCATTCCCCTGCCCAGCTGCCTATACCTACCACAGAGCTTCAGGGTTTCATCATTAGCCTTCACGACGTACTGGTTGGAATAGCTTGTCTGCCTCCCATGACTGCTTTGGGTATGGCTTTCATCATTTGTCTGAGTACTGACAATGCACTTATATCTTACCACATAGGAGCAGAACCCACGACTGCTGACCTTTGACTTATTTGAAAGGAGCAGATAAAAGGGATTTTTTTTTTGCTAAGTACTTTATTATCTCAAAATATTGTATTTTTTCCTATAGATACATTATCTTCCCATATAACTCAGGCTGGTCTTGAATTTGTGAATTCAGGAAATAGTCACTTTCCTAATCCCTGTGATAAAAGTACCCAAAAGAAGTACAGTGATGGAAGATGAGTTTATGGTGGTCCTGATGATCCCCTGCATCCTCCAGGGGAAGGATGGGTTTATGGTGGTCCTGATGATCCCCTGCATCCTCCAGGGGAAGGATGGGTTTATGGTGGCCCTGATGATCCCCTGCATCCTCCAGGGGAAGGTACTGAAGCAGAAGCAATTCCTGTCGGTGGTGTTGTAAGCAGTCAGGAAGTAGACAGAGACTGAGGCAGAAGCAGGCCTGGGGAGCTGTGCTAAGGGCTCAGTCACTTTAGCACACTCACTTCCTCCAGTTAATAGCCCTACCTTCCAAAGATTCCACAGTCTCCCAAACAGCTCCAGTAGCTGGCGACCAAGTGTTCAAACACATTAGCCTGGGTTTCTATCCAAACTGTAACAGTTTATTTAAAAATCACAGGTGTATCATTTTAGACTTGTAAAGCAAGCACTAGCCACGATAGTAGCTGAAGCCCACGTCAGTGAGTCCGATGCACGTTCCTACAAGACAATCACTAGATGGAACCTTAGCAAGCTCCCTCCTTCCCCGTGGAAGGAAGAAGACAAAAAGTAAACTATTTAGTAAGATAAGCCAGCTATAATAGAGACCAAAAGGTAACTGACAGATGGGCTATCTTATACCTGAAGACGACTCACTGTTAGAGAGTTATTATACCAAAGGCTTGGCTTGTTACTCACCCTAGGAATGAAACACAGGGAATATAGTCTAAATCACTAGAAAATCAAATTTTGGTCAGTTTTCAGTGCTAATTCTACCAACTTTCTAATTTGTTCCCCTTATAGAAATCACATAAACACTAAACTTCTAGGATTCTGACTGGTCTGCTTAAGAAAATGTGCATTACAGTTGGATCCAGAATGTCCTCCAAAGGCTTGTGTACTGAAAGCTTGTCTCCCACCTGCTGCTGCTGCTGAGGAGTGAGATCATAAGGTGCTACCTGGATCAATGGCCCTATACCCAGGTCAGTCCACAACTGAATGAACTATGGGAATTTGGTGGAAAATTGTTGAAAGTGGAGCTCCCCCACCAGAAATCAGAGACAGACCCTCGAAGGGTGTGTCTTGTCCTCAGCCTCTTCCTGTCCCTGCCTCTGTGGGCGATGAAGGGAGCCACTTTGATCTGCCACAAGTCTCTACGTTCATATTCTCAACAGACCCAGAAGCAGTGACCTAGGACAGACATCCTCTCTATGACGGAGTTCTGAGAGAAATCACTGGGGGACATTCATAACCACTGAGTCATTTCTTCAGCCCCTGGATTATTTATTTCATATCAGTAGTATCTTTCAAGGCTCAGTGGTTAAGAGCACTGGATGATTTTCCAGAGGATCCCAGGTTCAATTCCCAGCACCCACATGGCCACTCACCATGGTCTGTAAATCCAGTTTCAAGGGAACTGCCAGCCCTCTTCTGGCTTCTGCAGACACCAGGCACGCACGTGGTACATAGACATCCATGGAGACAAAACATCCATACACATACATAAATAAATAAAATTTAAGAAATAAGCAATCTAAAATCAGAAAGAATAATATCACTATAGCTAGCACACAGAAGTAAGACTACTGATTATTAGGTCTCAAGCCTGGGACAAATGGTTATCTGAGATGCCTATTTAACAAAGTAAACAGACCTGGCCACCAGGTTCTCCCATCATCCCTCGATCCCTACCTGTTTCAGAGGATGGCTGCTATACCCGCCCCCTACCCTAAACTTCTCCAGCCCAGGTCTTGGGCTGGGCTTCCTTCCCCCAGCTGCCCTTCTCTATATAATCCATCCGTTTTGGTTACCTGGCCCTTACATCTACCTTTTCCTTTCCTGGCTCTCCCCTCCCCCCTCTCCTCACACGGCTCAGGGTCTTGTCCACTCTGGATTCTTCCAGATGTCCCTGCCTCTGGCTATGCTCTTCCTTTTATCTACAATAAACTTCCTCCTCCACCATACCTAGGAGCAGCCATGTCCTTCCTCTTTATTTCTTTTTTTTTCATTCACTGGTATAATTTTACTGTTAGCATCTATTACTTTTAAATTTTTATTTAAAGTTTTAGATTTATTTTATATGTATGAACGTCTGTGTACCTCTTGCATGCCTCGTGCCTACAGAAGTCAGAAGAGGTAGATCCCCTGGAACTGGAGTTACAGATGGTCATGGGCTGCCATGTGGGTGCTGGGAACTGAACCTGTGAGCAACCTATCCAGCCCTATTGCCTTTAAAAAAAAGTACCTACTATTTTTATATACATTGTTATACTATAAAAGTATATATATTGGATATATATATAGCATATAAGTTATACTATAAAACTATAAAAGTAGATACTAAAAAGTGCCTACTATTTTTATATACATTGGTTACACTCATTCATTGTTACTTAGGGACATGGCTCGTTTTGCAGAATGATAGTGTAGATAAACAGCAAACTACAAGAGTTATTTCACTCCTCACTCGCTATAGCCCATTTCAATATATATATATATTATACTGCAGTTAATGTCTGTGACTTTGGAACAATGCAACACAGTATGTGTAGAAAGATTCTTGCCTGTTTCATTCCCCTCCTAAGAGTGTCAGTTCAGGGCCCCATGCATTTTTCCTGGAGCCTGGTTTGCTGACTTGGCCCCAAGGAACACCCTTGCTTTGTCTAATAGCGAACACATCCCTCATCAAGGTGGCTGCCATCATCTCAACTTTGAGAGACGACTCCATCAGGGCAGCAAGAACGCAGCCTTCTTCAGAAGGCCGTTCCTTCTGCCAGGGCCACCTGGAATGACTTACAGAGAACCACTCAGCACTGGGTTCTCTCCTGACGTTCCAACCAGTGGACCTTGGAATTCCAGTTATGTGCTACTTAAAAGATACACGTGGTTTAGTGTCTGGGATGGGGGAAATCAGCAGCCAATGGCCAGTATAGCTGAACATTGAGGCCATTAAAACATTGCCAATATTCGTGGACATTTTAAGAGATGGCCACGGTTTTCTGGGATCTGCTTGCACACCTGTTAATTTCAGTGTAAATAAGAGTTCCACAGAAGACAGTTCTTTCTACTTGGTCTTTCCCATCCTCTTTGATTCCACAATTAGAGACGTGAAAACACTCAAGAAATAAGAAGAAAACATTATCAAGAATAAATTTTATTAAGATCTCCATTATTAGTAAAAGGTCAATCTTTTAAAAACACTCCAGAATCTGAGATGAGGAACGGGTATTTGGGGAACAAACATCAAACCCGACAGCATATAGTGCTCGGATCTGCCTCATTAAGTCCATCTTTTCTAGGACTCCTAGGAAAAGATGCCATTTGTTAGAACTGGCTTGTGAAATGGAAGTGCCGTGTTTCTGAATATTGTTCACATCACAATACTTAGGTGTCCTGGGTTGTCCCTGAAGAGAAGTACTGGCCAGGGTTCCAACACACTGAGAGGCTTTGTTGCTGGACCGACACAACATATCCTATCTCAGAAGGCTCTAGAGAAACAGTAGTTCCTTCCTCTCGGCGTGAGTGCACATTTGAAATTTCAAAGTAAATAGTAAGATTGTCCTATATTTCAAAATAATGTTGGAAAGTCCTTACAACGAATCTTACATCTGCTCTCATTTTTATTGTTAAGTACCTCGATGAAAACCAAGTCACACAGTCTCCGAGCTTTCCTTCCTGTTTTGGGAGCCACCAGGACAGCGACACTCATGGAGGCAAGCACGCTTGCCTCTCTACGAACCCCCAGTCCTGAGCATGCTCTTCTCTCCACTTCTTCCCGCCCCCCACTCCTTTCCACTTGGAGGTTTTCAAATCAAAACACAGTCTAGGAAGGTCTCAGAATGACCCATCCCAGAGGTAAGGCCACTTCAGGCGGTGAAAGCAGCAGCCCTTTAACTGTCCTCCACTCTCGTCGCTCACCGGCCGGCCCGGGGTTCCTTACAGATCCGATTTTTCCTCGTCACGGCACCAGCACGCGGCTCGCTGGCTGTCCAGGTACGGCTTGCAGCCCAAATGTATGACGCTGTCAAACAGGAGTTCCACCGTTGTTTCACACGCTGCGGAGTAGAGACACGTCATCACTGCCGGGAAGCGTGAGCGCTGCTCCGTTCCCACCTCCGCTCCTGCTGGAGCACAGGCTCACACCCCTCAGCTGGCCCTCAAACGTGTGGCAGGCCAAAGCCGTCCCAGTCCCTCACACCGGCAGCTCACCCTCCAGATTCCATTTCAGTCTCTTTTCATATATATATATATGTACACACATACATATGTAAGTTCTCATATTTCATATACATGTATATATGTGGTGATGTATTGTGTACCCCGACATATTATGTACCCTAATAAACTTATCTGGGCATCAGAGGACAGAGCCTGCCACTAGATTAGACATAGAGGCCAGAGAGTGGTGGCACACACCCTTAATCCTATTACTTGGGAGGCACAGATCTGTCTGGATCTCTGTGAGTTCAAGGCCACACTGGGAAGAGTCAGGCAGTGATGGCACATGCCTTTAATCCCAGCACTTGAGATCTCATGCCTTTGCTTGGAAAGCACACAGGCCTTTAATCCCAGGAAGTGAAATGGCTGGGTGGAGAATGGTATATAAGGCGTGAGGAGACAGGAACTAACAGCAGTTCAACTGAGACCCTCGGGGGTGAGGACTCAGAGGCTTTCAGTCTGAGGGTTTGTGGAAACAGGATCGGCTGAGGTGTTGGTGAGGTAAGGCTGGATGTGGCTTGTTCTGTTTCTCTGATCTTTCAGCTTTCACCCCAATATCTGGCTCCAGGTTTTTTTTTTAAATAATAAAGCCTTTTAAGATTCATGCTACATATATATGTATACATATATATGTGTATACATACATATATGCACATATATGAACACATGCTCCATTTCAATTGTTCAGAACAATTTTTGGTAGATAAGTAATAATCTTTATGAGACACCAATTGGGTCATCGGTGTTAGTTTTCCTTTCAGCTGGGAATGTGATCACAATAAAGATGTCTGCCAACTGCAGAGTTTACATGGTAAGGGAGGCTCTGCTGCGGTTGCCGCTGGAGGGCCAGGCTGGGGCCTCTGACATGTTAAGCACATGCTGTCCTCTCAGTCTTAGAAGGAAGCTTTAAAGAGAAACCCCCGGGCTAGCGACATGACTCTGGACGAAGGCACTAGGTGAGACCCAACCCCAGGAGCTGTGCCCTGTGACCTCCACATGTGTGCTGTGGTCTATGGGCATGCGCATGCACACACACACACACAAATTTAATAAAAGAAAATCTAAAACAAGCAAATAAAAACATCTCAGAAACCTCAAGGTGTCACTACGACCAGTGGCTTCTAAGAACTGATCACAATTATTGCAGATGCTCATACTAAACGGTACCCATTCTCTTTCTTTGACTAATTCTAAAATTTGGCTTCAGGGTGGGTGCTCATGGGAATCAAAGACAGCTTCTCCTGGTAGGTGTAAAAATTGTTAAGACTCTAAGAAAGTCCTCAGCTTACCTTTCCTATCTAAGAAACCTCGGACATGCCACATTCACAGAGCTAACCACGAAAGCGTTCAGCAGCCAAAACAACCTTTTCCAAATATTCATATGAAGGAAGAATCCTGCTCTCAAACTCATCCTTTGGGGTTGGGGATTTAGTTCAGTGGTAGAGTGCTTGCCTAGCAAGCCCAAGGCCCTGGGTTCGGTCCTCAGCTCCGACAAAAAAAAAAAAAAAAAAAAAAGGAGATTTAAAACTCATCCTTTGTAAAGTTCTCCAAAAGACTATATACCATTAGAGCACAATTAACCAGAGAAACGCAGACTGAACTGCAAGGCATCTCGGGAGACAATCACTTGGCTCCACTTCATGTCCTTTTGAGGTAAGAAAACAAGAAATCCATCCACGTACACTTCAGTTTGATACTGTAGCCGAAAGCAGGTTAGGGGGTGGAGGAGTCAACTCAGGCTTCACCTGAGGCAGAGGCCCCTTCCTGGACAGTTGTTCCTGGGGTTTCAGAATAGGAGCTACGGCATGGGGCTGTCTAGAGCGGCCGCCAATGGACAGAGCGTGGGCTCCAGAGTCAACAGAGTCAGCCAGACAGTAGTAAGTCAAGGGCTTACTCGGGACAAGTTCCTGGCCTCGCTGTCCTTCCCTGAAAGATACAGCGATCCCGTCCAGCACTCGGGGGTTTTTGTGAGCATCAAAAGAAAACACGAATACATTATCTAGCACAATATTTTAAGGAAATGCATAAAAATGTTAGTTTTCTTTCCTACTTCTGACTTTAGTGTATAGTACATCCCTTGGCTTTACAGCAGAGAGTCTTTTAAATGTTCATATTTCAACAGTGATGTATATTCCCACAGACATTTCAGGTTGACTATGATAAGGCTGACTGGAGGTTGGGACTCCAGCAACGCAGCTTCTGTGAGTCATCGTCTACTCTAGGGCAGACGGACTATTGTAGGTAGAATAGTCACCCGCGTCCCTGTAAGTCACACAACAAATGTACGGGTTCACCACAGACTTGGATGGAATCCTTTCTGCTGCCACTGTGTTTGTCCCACACCATAAATGGACAGTAAGTCCCCGGGGTCAGAGGACATGATGAACAGGGTTGGGAGCGATCTGGAAGCCTCTCCCCGATGGCTAACACTTGTAGGCCAGAATATGACAGCTTGTTAGGGAAATATTGTCAAAAGCTGTTCTGCCTTGGTATGGCCCTCTATGCCATCAACATGCCATACGAGAAGTGCCCACTGATGCACTATATATGGAACACCAGTTATGGGTACAACCAACTACTTTCTGATCGGATTTAAGGCCTGCGACACACAGGGAACTCACGTTTGGTATGGAAGTCAAGGCAAAACCCTGGGGAAATCGCAGGCTGCACTGTGACGAGCATTGCTACTGTTTTGTTAAACAGACGTGATGTGCTTGTTAAATTGCCAGTTAAATAAATGTTCATTCTTGTTGATGCCCACAGATTTCTGCTGCTGTCTGTTTGGTTCATGGAGGAAGGTTTATTTTTACAGTGAGTATGGCTTATCTCATAACTGGTTAAACACTGAGGGTAAGTATCTGTTGTCATGGCATAGAGATCCATTGCTCAGAAAAGAATTGCCCACACACACACACACTTCACACACTCTTACACACCTACCTACCTCTACCTCTCACCTCTCCAAGGCTTAGGGAATATCACAAAAAAGAGGGGGAGGGGACAGAAAGGGGCAAGAAAGAGCAGAAAGAACGTAAGAGCCAAAGAAAGGGCGGAGCGCTGTAGTGAAGCTACTTTGTCTGGACCTGACCCGACCTGACCGTCAGTCATCATGGAGCAGAGACTGCTGTGGTGACCCACAGAATGCCTTGGCACCACGGCCATGACCATAAATAAACCATAGTTTAGCTAGTCTGTGGTAATAGGAGAGGGGCTGTCAACATTCCCTCCCTGAGACTCCAGTCGCCTTTTCCATGTGCATCCCAGCTGAACTCGGTCCTCAGGATGCAAGTGTACACAGGAGGAAGAAGGTGGACTGGAGGTTGGGACCCTAACGAAGCCGCATTCCCACATCCTCATCACCCGTGCTAGAGTGGAACTTGCAGTGACGTGCTGCTTCTGAGTCACCTGTGCTCCTGCAAGGAACCTCAGTGAACTCACCGTTCATGTGAATTCACAATTCACTGGACTCTGATGGAATTGTCTCCTTGGTCCGTTATTGGTGCCCTATCTAGGATGAACAGATGTTTCTTTACGCATCCCCAGGAGAGGCCATGCAACGTGCAGCCTCCTGAGTTCTGGGATTGCAGGCACATTAGCCATCAATCTAGCAGCTGTGCTGCACTCTTATTAAATTCACTGGTGCTGTGAATGTCTATAGTTGAGGGATATTTGTTCGCACTGACACTCTGAGGCTGACAATAAAGTTTACCTTGAATCAGAGGGTGGAGCTAGTGACTAGTTGACCAGAATTGGCCATAGAGGTTTTAGAGGACCCAGGATACAGATAGAGAGACACAGGAAGGAAGCTTAAAAAGATTCACAAGCCCTTTTGGATCAGGGAAAGGGGGGGGGGGTCATTGGTCACTTCTCTGCTCAATCAGGTTAGGTTTTTACCCCGATATCTAACACCTGAGTTTATTTAATAACAGAACAATATAAGCAAATGTTTTAGTCTATGTTCTAAGAATTATCTGTTGAAGCCTCAGCCTCCAAGGTAAAGGAATTAAGCTAGAAGGACTTGGGGAAGCAATGGGAAGTGATTAGGTCATGAGGGTAGAACACTCATAAGTGGGATTGGTCACATTAAAAAAGGTACTCCTTTAGGACACAGCTCAGGAGGAGAGGGCCCGCCCCGCAGGATCCTCAGTCCTTTCCCCCAGGCACCACGCAGCCGGAAGGTGTGGCCTCTGAGCCCAGAACAGAAACCTTGATAGACAGTGACTGCTCATGCCTTCATCTTGTACTCCCTCGCTTCCTGAACCATGAGAATACATCTCTGTGCCTTTAACCACCTTCAATCCATTACACTTTAGTACAGCATCCCAGCTTGCTTCAAGGCTTCCACGTTTAGTTTCTGAACGATTCGACATACAGTCCAGGGCACAAGGGAGATGAATGAACTCTTCCCTTCTCTGCCTCCGATACTCCTCCGAGTTTGCTGAACACTGTTTTCGTAGCTGTATATAATTTCAGATTACAAAATGATGGGCTAGCTCCTTGCTCCAGGCAACTGAAGAGGCCGTATCATAACAGCTAACGACTGTGCAAAGGCTCCTTTGGCATGCTTCTGTGCTGAGCGTGTGTTCCCTGCAGGATTAAAAACACCCGAGGGCTGGAGAGATGGCTGAGGTTAAGAGCACTGACTGCTCTTCCAGAGGTCCTGAGTTCAATTCCCAGCACCCACATGGTGGCTCGCAACCGTCTGTGATGAGATCTGGCGCCCTCTTCTGTATACATAATAAATAAATAAATCTTTAAAAAACACCCGAATCCCGGCCAGCAGGCCCGTCCTTACCCTGAACGTGCTGGGCAAGGCCTAGGGTCTTCTGCACGTCGCGGCAGATCTTGGAGAGGCAGTACTGGAACTCCTCGTCACAGTCGTTCTTGCTTCGGCCACAGGTCTCGTAGCATCTGTCGTGCTGGTTGCAGCACTTGGTCAGGGAAGGGATGCCGATGTTCAGCTGTGAGACGCAGTTGGATGGGCGACAGTCAGTGAGATGCGAACCTCCCGGCATAAATGGACTTCACTGAGTAAATGGCAACTGCCGTAGACAGCCCCCAGCCCCACGTCTACCTGGGAATGCTTCCTGCGTTATGTTCTCCCGATTCTCCTCGCCCATTCTTAGCCACGTAACTGTTTCAGGCACACCACACTCCTCTCCATTTTGCAGTGTGAGAGTTAACTGTCACAACTTTCAACTATCCAAAACACAACACACAACTAACTTTCTTCCCTTATTTATCTGTGTGGGGAGTCTGTGTGTAAGGAACAGTAGCCACAGGAGGGCAGCCCGAGGACGTGGCATGTCCTCCTCTATGGCTGTCTGCCTCGTTACCCGGAGACACAGTCTCTCGCTGAACCCGAAGATCACTGTTTTGGTTATAGATCATCTATCTAAAGAGCTCCCAGGATCTGCCTGTTCCCGTCCCTCAACACCAGGGTCACGGGCACATGTGGCATGCCCGGCTTGTATGTTGGTGTGGGGGATTCAAACTCAGGTCCTCTGTCTGCACAGAAGCACTCTTACCACTGAGCCATCTCTCCCTAGACCCGAGGCATAGCTTAAAAAAAAAAAAAAAACAAACAAGTAAGCCTAAGCACATTAACAGACTTCTCTAGGGCCTCAACAATTACGATCTTAGGATATTTCAAAGTATTTTGTGTCTCCTCCCCCAAAGAAATGTACTTTCTGTGAAATGGTGCACAAAAGTCTTAACTGCCTACAATTCAAATGGCGGTTTGTTTTTTAACTTTAAGCATTTTTCCATTTTCTAGAGGTACCATCACTTTAAATTTATAATTTATCTTCAGTTATTTCAATTAACTTACACAACCCTCACACACCTCCACCTGTGGCCACTGGCTTGTCTAGTCTCCCCAGTAACAGTTGCTAGAGTAACCACACCACCACCCCCATCAGCCCTTGCTTTATAGA
Source organism: Peromyscus maniculatus bairdii (assembly GCF_049852395.1). Lineage (NCBI taxonomy): Eukaryota > Metazoa > Chordata > Mammalia > Rodentia > Cricetidae > Peromyscus > Peromyscus maniculatus. Next base: position 109,611,533 of record NC_134857.1, on the reverse strand, counting down.
GAAAGAGCTCCTCATCTACTTTGGTCTCCCTAAGCAGTATCACTTTGCACTTGAAAATTTTAAGTTATGTTTGTGATACTTAGAAAATATGATTCCTGTGACATCTATACAAGATAAAATAAATCATTATTTTAAACCCATTTAGTATTTTTTTAGTTGTTAAATAAGTTTTATTAGAAAACAATAATAAACACAATCATTACAGAAATCAAAAATTATTTATGAGCCTGAAGACAGGCACACTTAAGTCTTGTATTACTAAAAATATTAGACTAACAGTCACAAAACTTATCAAAGGAAAAAAAGGTATTTACATGAACACCGAACAATGGAGAGCCACATCCATTTGGTGGGGATGGTTTGTATCCGTATCGTGGAAAAGGCTTCGATCCTATGTGAAATACAAATGATGTCAGATTTAGTTTAAAATATGAAAGGAATATAATACATATTTATAAAGATAAACAAGGTACTTGACTAGCCTTGAGGATGTTCAATATTTAGTTGGACAAAACAAATACGGATGTATTTATTTTGATGAATATTAGAATGATTGATGGTGGAATTATTTTTAGTTTCTTGTGAAGAATGCAGAGCATATGCAAATGTGCACATAGATACACAAATGTGCAGCATTCATGAAGGTAATTACTATTTATAAGCCACATGGTCAAAACATGCAATAGCTTATCCTGGACCGCTGGAGATCTCAAAGGTGCACATGATACGACATCACATGTGTGAAAGATCAACACAGCCTGTCTCCCTGGAGTTTTGTGGGTCAAAGCCTGTAAGGCATGCGCTGTATCTTCCTAACCTCCAACAAATCTTTCATTGCACAAAAAAAGCTATATAACCATCAAGCATCAGGGGCTTAGCTAGAGCCTAATCTAAGAAAGATGAGGGTATGCCATGATAATCTAATAATTTCATAATCCACCCAATTTATGGCATTTCGTCATAGTAGCCCAAGCAGACTAACATACACATTCCAGCGTGGCTTTTCCTGGTGATACTTTTGACTTGTATGATTTCTAACACGCATGTCATTAATCTGCCTACTTCATTTACTATTTGTTTCTTCATTCTGAAATGTAAACATGAGGCACGACTTTTTCTATTGTACATGCCTAGCACAGTTTCTGGCATGTAATTACATTCTCAATGAATACTTATTGACAAATGGTCGACTCAATGAACATTGGGTAGACTTAGAAGAGTAATCCCCATGGCAATATTAATATTCATTATGAATTAATAAGTACTATTGCTGTTTACTTTTCAGTTTTTTAAGTTTCCTGGGACTTCATTCACTGGTCTCCAAAGACTGACCACATCTAGCTTGTTACATCTCTTTGAAATGTGGCAGCCGGGGCCACCAAGATAGCTTAGCCAGTAAAATATGTTACTCAGCTTAACTACCTGAGTTCAATACCCCCACAACCCATATGACAAAGAGAACAGATTACCATGAGTGGTCCTCTTGACCTCCACATGCACACCGTGGAATGCATGCACCCATATACATACATCACACACACACACACACACACACACACACACACGAGTGAATAAACTGCAAAATGTGGCACCCCAAACCTAATGTCATTTTATATGATGGACCCTTTTTGAGGCGATAAAACATTCATTTTAACACGGCTTATGAAACCTATATCTCAGGGCTAAACTATCAAATGATAGCAATTTTTAAAAAAGTACTTCCTAAAATTGAGCTTTAAAAATATCTACTCCTAGCTGGGTGGGGTGGTGCACACCTTTAATCTCAGCACTCGGGAGGCAGAGGCTGGAGGACTTCTCTGAGTTCAAGGCCAGCCAGGTTTACATCGAGAGTTCTAGGACAGCCAGGGCTACATAGAGAGACCCTGTCGCAAAAAAAAAAAAAAAAAAAAAAAAAAAAAAAAAAAATCAAAACATAAATAAATACCTACTTGTAGAATTTCATAATTTCTGTAATTAATTTTTTCGACCACTTACAGAATTTCTGTTGGCTTTACTTAGTCATCCAGCATTGTTTCACCCACCATTGTTCAGTGAACTTTTTATCTAGAGGTATTTGCCTAGTATGGCCAGGAGTCATAAACTTGAGCCATGGATATTAATCTGGACTGAGGCCAGCAGCATCTTGCTATAGATGAACCCTCTCTAGAAGCAGTTATGATGTTATTAATCCAAACCTTTGGGGAGACCACTCAGCCAGTCAAGACTTTGCTTAAGTCAAGTGTTTGCTAGTTTACTTCTCCAGGGGACTATCGTTGAGAAACTACACATTTTTATCTATGGTTTAAAGACTTAGTTCATCTCTCTCTCCTTCTCTCTCTCTCTCTCTCTTTTATTTTTTTAGTGCTGGGGACTGACTGAACTCAGGGCCTTGCGAATGTGAAGCCAGTGTTCTATCCCAGGCTACACCCCCAGCCCAGGCTATTTCCTGCTGCTAATATCAAAATAGCGGAGGTAATTTTTTAAAGGAGGTTTGTTTTGGCTCACACTTCAGGCCCAAAGTTCAGGAGTTGCAGCTAGCTATGGTCTTCTTTCTGGCTTCATCCTCTGAGAGGGCAGAACATCACATGACTAGGGACCAGCGTGGGAGAAACCAGCCAAAGAGGCTTTTACTGCACACTCAGTCACAAGGTAATCCCATCGATCCATGAAGTAGACACAGACTAATCAATCCATGAGGACAGAGTCCTCTCTTTCAACTGCACCTTTCTTTTCTCTCTCTCTCTCTCTCTCTTTTTTTTTTTTTTTTTTGATTTTTCGAGACAGGGTTTCTCTGTGTAGCTTTGTGTCTTTCCTGGAACTTGCTTTGTAGACCAGGCCTGCCTCTGCCTCCAGAGTGCTGGGATTAAAGGTGTGTGCCACCACCGCCCAGCTGGACTGCAACTTTCAATGGAGACGAAATTTCAGTTTTGGAGGGGACAAGCCATACTCAAACCATAGCAGGAAGAAAGGCTAAATTGGCAAAGTTCCTGGGAAACACACTCCAGTTCCTTAAACATTAGTAGAACGCGTTCTCTTGAAATGCTTACAGGTCTCTAGAGCAGCGGTTCTCAAGCTGTGGACTGCAACCCCTGGGGTTAACAACCCTTTCACAGAGGTCACACATCAGATAGCCTGCGTGTCAGATACTTACATTATGATTCATAACAGTGCAAAGTTACAGATAGGAAATAGCAATGAAATAAATAATTTTACGGTTGGTGGTCACACCACAACATGAGAAACTGTATTAAAGGGTCGCAGCATCAGGAAGGTTGGAAACCACTGCTCTAGAGGTATACACTAGTTAACGAGTCAGACTATTAATAATCTTTTTTTTTATTTGAGGGGAGAGTCAGGTATCTGGAACTCTATATTAATAATCCTTTTAGGGCTGGAGGGATAGCTCAGCCGTTAAAGGCTAGGCTCACAACCAAAAATAATCCTTTTAAAGCACGACAAATACACTATAGTGTGTTCACATAGGAAAAGAGGGAATTTACTATATATAGTTTTTTCCAGGTTAACAATTGTTTTAAATTCAGAAACACATCACCTAAAAAACTGTCAGGAAAACAGGGTGCACTTAGCATTTGAAATGACAGCCTGTCCTATGTTTCTACTTGTTCAGATGACATGTACATTCCCCTTCCCACCTACAAGTCCACAGACATCTGGCACGATTCATGTCCAAACATTACCACCCCGAGACAGCAGATACAAAGAAAAAAAAAATGAAGGTAATTGAAGGTTTCTGATAGCCTCTTAACCGTCTATTTTTTTTCCCCTTTTAGAACTGGGAATGCATTTCTTTTCCTGGTCATACAACAGGGCTTCTATCTTTGCTTCTCTCTGTGCCGTATCTAATTTCTCTCCAGTCCCCATCTACAGAAATGCTTCCTGACATCTTGATGACTGTAGGGCAGTGACCTAACACAGGCATGCAAGTATTCCACCAATACATGTACACACTTTCTTCATAAGAGATCATTCCTGTGGGGCAAGAGGCTGGTCAGAAGCAAATGAAGATAGAAAAACGTCCCAAACAAACACGCCCACTCTGGAGACAGAGCAGAGCGGGGAGCAGAGACAGTAGAGCCACTTCATGGGCGAAACGAGAACGTGACGGTGTAGCGTCGCCACCTCACACATGCAAGTGTTTCCTGCAGGGGAAGTTGAGAACACTGAGAAAGAGTCATACCTGCTGTACATGAGACACTGGAAAGAAAACCGGAACAAACGCCGGGGGCGACTCCCTAAAATTCGCACCGAAAGGGGCATGTGCATGTGTGTTTGGTCAGTCTAGAGTCTCTTTGGAACAACTAACTGACGTCGTGTCTCTCACAGCCTTCCCAACTCACCCCATCGAAAATACCATCTTTGCTTCTGAATCTACTGTGCACACCACGGTTGGTGGCTTTTCTTTCTAATGCTTCTGAGCCAAATTAGCAGAACAGTTTCTATGAAAACCACTTTGTCCCCCTTCCCTCGAAGATGCCTAGCGTGTAATGAGTGCCCAAGAAATGACCAGATGAGAAAAGTGGGAAATACTCTGCCAAAATTAGAACTTCTGTTTTTTCAATGGAACGGAGAAATAGACCCACCACGGACATTAGAGGGAGCTATTCTGCTCAAACAGTTCAGTGTTCTAAAGTTCTAAATTCACCTTATATTAAAATATTATTTCAAAGCGTGAAAGATGGTTCAGCAAGCAAAAGCCCTTCCTCTTCAAACCTGACGACCTGCGTTTGATCCCTAGATCCCACAGTGAAAGGAGAGAGCCATTCCCAAAGGCTGTCCTCCGACCTCCACAGGTACACCACGGCATGTTCATGTGTACATTCTTTCTCTCGCTCTCCCTCTCTCTCTGACCCCCCCCCCCCAATAAAATGACACGGACACATAATAAATAAGGTTCAATTTAAAAGATAATTATTTAGAACAAATTATATAGAAAGCTACTTATTAAAAACTGAGTTGATTCATGAGGCCTGGAGCGTTGGCTCAGCAGTTAAGTACACTTGTTTCTCTTGCAGAGGGCTCAGATTTGGTTCCTAGCACCCATATAGAGGCTCACAACAGTCCCTGACTCCAGCTCCAGGGTCGATGCCCTCTGCTGGTCTCTGAAGGCACTACATGCATGTGGCGAGCATGCATACACACAGGCAAAACACTCACACACATAAAATAAGATAAAATAAATATGGAGTCAAGTACTATTACTTAAAATATTGTTGTAAGAGGCGTTAAGCGATGCTGAACATTAAGACTTTTGATGTTTCTGCTGTTACCAGCTTTTACAAAGTAACAGAAGCTCATGAATGGAAGGACCACAGTAAGAGTCAAGCCACCACGTCATGAGGTGCTGTGGCCATGCACCCCGGATTTCACACTGATATAGAAGACTAAGAAGGAAATGGGAGGAAGAACTAGACCCAAGAGCAGAACTGCACGGGAGGGCCATTCATGACTCGTACCTTCTGATATAAGCAGCGATTCCCAACCTGTGGGTCACGACCCCTCGGGTCAAATGACCCTTTCACAGGGGTCATCTAAGCCACCCTGCACATCCCATATTTACATTACAATTCATAACAGTAGCAACATTACAGTTATGAAGCAGCACAAAATAATTGTACAGCTGGGGGTCACACAACATGAAGAACTGTATTAAAGGGTCGCAGCGTTAGGAAGGTTGAGAACCGCTGCCATAAGTGGTGGACTTCTTAATGTTTCCTCATCTCCCCATTCAGCCAAAACCCAAGTATTTACAGGAACTGAGAAACTTACCATTCTCTCTCCCTCCTCCCCCGCCCCCACATTATGTTTTCCAAAGTTGATATAAATGCTCTCAAACAGACACACTCATTTCACTGAGAGAAATGAAGCAGGGGGGAGTCTTAGAGGAGGTAACTGGGTCACACAAAGATCTCACACTGGGTTTGTAGGACGTACAGCGGGGACTCCCAACCTGCTAAACACTGGAGACTTAAACCATTCATCTCCATGTGGCCCTGAGAGTAACGCTCTCCTCCGAGGCCATCCATTTCCCAGTTCCCTCAGGCCTCCCGACACCGTTCTTAGGACTTCTAGAAGCTGATGGCTTCCTTCCTTCTTCCCTGAAAAACGGGCAATCGGACCCCACGCACCTACCGTGAGCGCCCACATCCTACCTCCACCCTACTAACGGGGGAGGCTGCCTGCTCCTGGCCAGCCTCTCCCTTTGCACACTAGAAACTACACTTTTCGGGTGTGCAAGGACATGACTCCAGTATTCCCCTCCATCTCTCCTCCATCACCTCTGCTATCATTTCCTGCCTTAGCCACAATCACTGCCAAGCCAACAGCAAATCCTTTAGGTTCTTCCTTCAAATTACAGCTAAAATCAACCCTCTCATCACTCCATCTCCTACCAGCTTAGACAAATGTGTGTGCTTGCATATAACTCCCCTCTCCTGAGAGCTCCATCACGGCCACCTTTTGTCTGGACCCTTGCACACAGCAGCCTAGCTCTATTCTGGCTTCCTTACCTCCACTGATGCTTAATTCTCAGTACCGCACTTAGAGGCTCCTGTTAGCACACATATCACCAGAGGGATGAGCGACTTACTCAAAATTCTAAAAATACTATTTTTAGAAACAGCTGTCTAGAAACAGCTATTTTCCCTCTGTTTCTCAACAGATATGGAACACTATTCTCCCTTCATTTCCTTTGATGTCAGAGGGAGAAAAAAAGCTAAGGGCTGGGAAGCCAGCTCAAATGGGAAGGGTGGTGGTTACGCCACATGGAGTCAGCTGAGTTCCCATCCCTAGCACCCAGGTAAACGGCTGGGCGGGGGAGTGTGTGCCTGCCTGTTGGGGGGGCAGATCCCACTGGCCAGCTGGCCCAGGCAAAGTGAAGTGCGCTTCACTTTCAGAGAGAGACAAAGGTGAAGAGAAAAAGTCAGTCAACATTCTCCCTTTCAGCTTCTGTTACATGTGCACACATGGGCCCAGCACCCAAACACCCACATGCAACACACACACACACACACACACACACACACACACACACACACACACACACTAAGGGAAAATGGTAAACATAAAATTGCTCCCATTAAAAACTTCACATAACTCACTAAGGCCTTTCCCCATCCAAGGGAAGAGGACCCGGAGGGAAGAGGGTCCCTAACACTGAGCTCTCAGGAGAGGGGAATTATATGCAAGCACACACATTTGTGGCATTCAGCAGTTCTTGCCTTACCTAGGAGCCTGGGGGCAAATTTTGTGAGACTTGAAGAAAAGGAAAACAAGCAAAAGGAAAGTTTAAAGCAACCCTTGAGAGGAATAGTATCATTTTGAGGTGTTCTCAAGGTAAACACCTCTACAGCCCCGGACTCACAGCTGTTTATGAGGACAGTACCTTTGAAGCCATCCTCGTCTCTGTAAATAACAGCTGCATCTTTGCCTTGCCACAGACGGAACCTCAGAGTCACCTTGACTGCCCTTCTGATGGTCCTGTCCCCTAGAACTGTGTACTCCCTCGGCCTGGGGTGATCTTCCCCTGATTGTCACAGAGCACTCTTGCTACTTTCCAATTCTGAGATGTTCTTCTGTCCTGGAACTTCCTATCTAAAGGGCAAACAGCTCGCAGTCCTTCCCAGTACCACCGCGCCCATCTTCCATTTATGTTGGGAATTGTTTAAGGCACTGGCTCCCAGCTGGTCAGGGACTCACTGCCTGCTTCTCCCCACCAGAACAGAAGCTCCAGGGACAGGGATTTCATCTGCCACTGCTCAACCCAGGCCATCAACCACTGACAGGTGGTCAAGACTGATATTTGCAAAATGGTCAGGAATTAAGTTAGAACTTTTGCCTTAGGAAAGTTATCATTTAATCCTTGTTACCCACAAAGTCCCCTAATACATTTTACAAAGTCCCCAAATACATTTGGCACTAGCCGGTGCAATTCTAAGATCATTAAAAGCAATGGTCTGTTTTCTATATGAACGTAAAGGTGGAGATTATCTGGAGACTCACAGGCTGCAGTTGGCATCACAGTTTTACAGGATAGAGGCTTTTTATTAAGATCACCAACTCTGCAATCAGACTTTCTCACCAAGGTCATGGATTTCCCTATTATTTTCAGGTGGTAGCCTTGGTTAATCTCATAAGAAACTTGATTTCTCAAGTTCTATCCTAACATTTTGAATTTCCAAACAGAAGCCCTATCCCCTCAAAAAATTCAAATGCTAAAAAAAATTTTTTTAAATAAACAACAAAACCCCCAAACACCCAAATCGCTGCCTTGAGTGCTGATTTTATTACCATCCACATTGCCATAAAGCAAGTTCTTGGATTCAAATAGAAAGTTTAAAACCATGAAAGGAGTATGCAAAAAACCCCTACAATACTGACAGAGAGTAAGGAAGAAGAGCCACTGATATTCAAGGAAAGAAAGCCACAAACGGACAAGGTGGGTATCTCATCCCAGCACCTGAGTTCGAGAGTTCAAGGCCAGCCTCAGCTACACCAAGTTCGATGCCAGCGTGGGCTACCTGAGACTCTCAAAAACCAAAGCAAAACAACACTTCAACTGTTTTCTAGAAGTTAGCAGAACACTTTCAATCACTGGATTTCAATCACACCTCCCTCAAAAACCAAGGTACTCCAGAAATCTATACAAAAGCCACATTTTGTTTTTCCTTAGCTTTGCAGGATAACAAAACGCCACTTAATACCAACTGATGGCTCTAAAACTCTCGTTTGGCTTTATATGCTCAGCGGACTCGATTACAAGGCGTGTGTGTGTGTGTGTGTGTGTGTGTGTGTGTGTGTGTGTGTGTGTGTGTGTGTGTGTGTGTGTGTGTGTGTGTGTGTGTGTGTGTCCGCCCGCGCTAAAATCAGTACGTCCCACTCCACTTCCAGCGTTCCTACATCTTAGGCAACTCGGTGCAACTGCCGGAAAAGAAAATGGGGAGGGCGGGCGGGCGGAAAAAAATAATACCAGAACCAACCGAGAGCAGAGAGCAGAGCGCGCACTCAGGCGACCTCTCACGCTTGTTCCCAGCTTGCTCAATCCCAAGGACAGCACGCTCCAAGCGCCGCTCATTCTTTCCACACCCGAGGACGCCCGTCCACGTCTGCCTGACACCTGTTTCCCCATCCCCCTGCCCCGCACTTGCCCCTCCACCCCCCTGCTCTGCACTTGCCCCTCCATCCCCCTGCCCCTCACTTGCCCCTCCATCCCCCTGCCCCGCACCTATCCTCTCACCCCTCTGCCTCGCACCTGTACCCCCAATGCCCCTGGCACGCACTAGCCCCTCCATCCCCCTGCCCCGCAACTGTACCCCCAATGCCCCTGGCACGCACTTGCCCCTCCATCCCCCTGCCCTTCACTTGTCCCTCCATCCCCCTGCCCCTCACTTGTCCCTCCATCCCCCCTACCCCGTACCTGTCTCCCATTCCTCCTGACCCGCACCTGTCCCCCTGCCCCGCATCCATCCTCCCATGCCCCTGCCCCGCACCGGTCCCCCCCTCCCCGCGCCCCGCGCCCCCGGCCGCGCACCGTCGCTGCACTTGTACTGGCAGAGGCCGTCCTCGCCGCCCAGCAGGTCGAGCGCGGCGTTGAGGTACGTGTCGATCTTGTGGATGCCGTTGCGGATGGTCTTGAGCGTGGCCCTCCAGTCGGTGGTCTGGTCCTGTTCCTGGCCTCGCGCGGTGGCCAGCAGGAGCAGGAGCAGAGGCAGGAGCGCGGGCCCCCGGGCGGGTGACGGCCGCGGAGCCACCATCTATCTGCGCGGCCGGGCGGCCGGGCTGGGCAGCGGCGCGCGCTCCGGCTCGGGTCCCGGCCTCCTCCGCGCCCGCGGGGTCGCGCCCCGTCCCCGAGCTGCGCGGGGGCCGCGTCCTGCAGAGTGCGCCTGCGCAGGAGCGTGGGAGCCCGGGGAGGGAGAGGCGGCGACTTCCTCTCCCACGTGGTCTCGGGAACGCTCCCGGTTCTTTCCGCCCCACCTCTGTGGAGTCATAAAAACGACCATGCACTAGACGGATACGTTGCTTTGGTTCAGCACCTGTGAGTTGTTGTTGTTGTTGTTGTTGTTGTTTCAGCTGTCATATCGCGCACGACTCCAGGGCACAGCCTGACTTGCGGGGCTCTGCTGTCTTGGCCTTTTCTGAGCTTGGCCAAGGGTCCAGTGCAGGGGCTTGTTTGAGCACGTGACTGCCAGGGCGGGCCCCCTGCACTCTCCAGAGCTTGGGTCCTCATGGGGACCTCATGACCCGCTGCAATCCAAGCACTGTAAGTAGCTTCTCCGTCTGAGGGTTGTTGAGGATGGACCCCTTTCTCAATCAGAGCAGTGGTGCCCAACTTTCCTAGTGCCGGGACCCTTTAATACAGTTCCCCATGTTGTGGTGACTCCGCAACCATGAAATTATTTCGTTGCTACTTCAGCACTGCGATTTACTACTGTTAGGAACTGTAAGGTAAATATCTGATGTGCAGGATATCCCGTGTGCGACCCCTTGCAACCTGAAGGGTCGGACCCACAGATTGAGAACCGCTGAGTTAGAGCACTTCCTCTAGTCTCTGTCTAATTTTAAGGAAGAGGAAATTCACAGTCACCCCTCCTTAAAATACCGTAGTAGTGAAAGGATAACCACAGATTAGGGAGAGGACACAGAGAGAGCAGAGCTCATTGGATGTTACTGCACTGGCTGATCGCTGAGGTCCCAACCAACTGTATCACCTGGATTTTAAAGCAAGGCTTGGCTCATTTCATTCTTATACCAGAGAGATGTCCTGGTCCAGGAATATGTCTTCCAGAACAGCACAGAATACACTAAGACTAAGTAGGACCAGCTCTCAGTTAAAACCCAAAGCCCCTTTTTGTTTATTTTTCTGGGACAGGATCTTGGCTTGTAGCCCAGGCTGGCCTTTAACCTACCTTAAAAACACCATCCTCCTCCAAAGGCCTCTCAAGTGCCAGGATCTTGGCGCCAAGCCTCTTTTTCTATTTCTTTACACAGTTACATCTTGGTGGACTATCTTTTACCTTAACAATAACCTGTCCTCTGAGAACCCAGTTTGCGGTCTCTCTCGAGGGATTACGTTCTCAAATGCCAGGTTCCCTGGACCCTCGTCTCCTCCATTGCACACTGTGCAGTCTCACTGAGCTCCCATGTGAGACCACAAATTCAAAGTAACCCAACTGGTTAAACCCGCTTCAGTCCCTCACTTCTTTATTTTACCTGTCACCCATGGCCACACCAATCACCTCATAATCAAGAGAAAATCTCCTAATTGCCGTAGACTCAAATGCCTCTCCCTGGTACCATGTTTTATCTAACATCAGGGTCAGTCTCTCTGACCCTTGCCTTGGCTTCTGTCTCCCTCAGTTTCCCTTTAAATAGTCTAAGATTCTCCTGGCTTCCATGTCTCGTCTCAACCCACCACCCGCCCACTATACATCTTCCTCCCTGCCTCCTGCTTGGACTTTCTAGAATTCTTCAGTGGTTTTAACTCACGGAGGCCACACCCGGCTTGTTCTTTTCTCTGAGGCACCCTGGGCGCCATGGACACAGAGCTGCTCTCCAACCCGTGTGTGGCTGGCTCCCTAAGTTGCAAGGCCTTTGCATGTGCTACTCCTTGGAAAGCTCTTCCGTGCCTTTCTTTCCTGTTGCCATGAGAAAGCACTCAGGCAGAAGGGACTTCAAGGACCAGTGAGAAAGCTCAGGAGGTGGCAGTGTTTGCTCCATGAGCTTGATACACTGTTGATCCATAGAACCCCATGGTAGAAGGAGAGAAGAGAGTCCCCCAAGATGTCCTCTGACCTGTACATACACGTGCACACACATACAGTAATAATTAATATTAATGGTAATAAAATATAAGGAAAACACCTAAGGGAGAAGGTTTGTTTGTTTTCCTGGCTCAGTTCTAGGGTCCAGTTGATCACAGTGAGGAGGACAAGGAGGCCAGAGCTTGAAGCAGCCGGTCCCATCATCACTGGAAAGCAGAGAGTAACCAGTGAATCACTTTCTCCACTTTACATAGCCTAGGATCCCTTGCCTGGGAAATAGTCCTGATGCCTATTGAGATAGGTCTTCTCACATCAATTAATGTATTGAAGGTAATTCTGCACAGACATGTGCAGAGGCTCACCTCCTAAATTATTCTAGATTCTGGCAAGTTAACAATATTCTGGCAACTAACAATACCCATCACGTTCCATTGGTCAGATTAAGCTCACCTCTGGGGGAGCCCTCTTTGACACGGCAGGCTGATCGCCACTGAGTTTTTACTATTGGTCCTGCAAAGTCCAACTTCATATTTTACTTTCCAGTTGGACCCATATGACGGAAGAATCTCAATTATGACAAACTTCATACCCCAGTTATATGACCCAAGGGTACCAGACCCGGTCATCAGATTGACCTGGAACAGTAGCTCTGAGTTTATTGTCTCACGCCAGTGAAGATTAAAGATATGGACAGTTGTGGGCTATGCTTTCGTAACAAGAATTACAGAAAAAAAATAGAAATGGAGGAAAAGTGAGAGACCCTCCCAAGAGTAGGAAGGGTTCTGAAGAGAGGAAAAAGCCAGTGAACTTCGTTGTCTAAAGGTTTTTATAGGGCTGTGGCAGAGACTGGACACATGCTGAGATTGCCATGAGGTTTATTGGTTCTCTGAGCTCTGATGAGCCACGCCAGTGGAGGGTTCACATGCTCTCTGCATGGTCCCCTGTCCCAACAGAGAGATGATCATGTACCGCGTTCTGCCCACCCAGGTGGTGGGTGGTTGAAGCCCCGCTTTGTCCATCTCTGACGCTGGCTTTAACATTGACATTGACTGTCTGCTGGCTGTTAGTTGGCTGGTGTTATTACCACCCCCACCACCAACACACACACCTTGCCTGTGTCTCAAGGGCTAGTAATTACATTTAGCTCTCTTTGTTCTCATAACTCGCCAATAAGCAGCCGCAGTTGTTCTGAGTTAACTCTTTGTCTTCAGGATGGCCTGGGGTCTCTTTCCTGAGAGAGGTGAGGGTTTTCCTGTCATCCTTATTTTTGACTTAAGTTTGTTATAAAAGCAAGGATATATGAAGAGACAGCAGCACCTGTTTGGTTTCTGTTGCTGTGATAAAGATCATGATCAGAGGGAACTTATGGGTGAAAGAGCTTACGTCCTCTTACAGTTCTGGGTAACAGTTCATCACTGAGGGAAGTAAGGGCAAGAAGTCCGGGCAGGAGCCTGGAGGTGGGAACCAAAGCAGAGACCATGGAGGAACACTGCTTACTGGCTTGCTCCTCCTGACTTGCTCAGTTTTTGTTCTTAAATGTCTCAGTCTCACCAGGATTGACACCCGCTCCCCACCCCCAGTTCCCCTGGCCCTCCCACATTAATGATTAATCGAGAAAATGGCCTACTGACCTGTGTGCAGGCCAATCTGATGGAGGCATTGAATCTATGTTTGCATTAAGCCGATCGCATTATTGTGACAGGATCCTGAGAGAGACCTCCAAATGGATAAAACCCTGCAGTCAGGCCCTCCCATTCCCCCATACCTGGTCTTTTCCTATATGCAGCCACTCCAGAGAGCTGTCTCATCGCTCTTCAGAGAGAACCTGACTCTCGTCCATTCTGGGCTTTTGTTTGTTTTGCAGGTTTCAGGTCACTGCAGAAGGGGGTTCTGAGCCTGAAGCCTTTACCACTTTTACACCTCCACACACAGGTAGCCTCGAAGGTATCTTCCACACATTGTCCCGGAGCTGTAACAGCTCTCTGTTAGCGTCTGGTTGCTACTGTGAGTTCATGGCAAATTGTTTCACATTGTTAACCCAGAACAGACAATAAAGCACCTCCTTTTGGTACTCCCCGTGGTCTGACCAAGACAGTTTCTGGAGGAGGATGGGACAAGAACCAAGCTGGAGACGATGCCTCCACTCACTGCTTCAACAACGACAGCGCTGATTTTAAAACAAATCCTAAAGTCGGTTAATGCCGATTTACCGAACATCTCCGAATGAAGAGCAAGAGCGGCAGCCAAGAGGGGGACAGAGAAGGACTCTCGCCTGCCTTGCAGTGCACTTGGGGGGACAGTTGGAAAAGAGGTAGTAAACCAATAACAATGTTGGGAGAATGATAAACGCTGTTCCAAGATTAAAGCAGGACAGCGTGATGGAGAGGGAGCTCTCGCTGAGACCTGAGAGGGTGGCGATGTCACGTGCAAAAGCGGGAGGGCGAGGAGAGCATGACTTGTGAAATGCCTGCTACGTAGTGGCACATTCAGTCTGCTCTTCTGGGACATGTCAAGGCTGGACACATGCACTCATGCACAGTCCTTGGACTGTGAGTAGAACTGGACACTGAGTCAAGATGCAGACCGTCCGAGAAAGAGCACAGTAGAAGCAGCAACCAGAAGGACATGGCTGGCCAGGAGCCTGAGGACAAGGAACTGAAGAGACTCCTGCAGCTGACCTGAGAGCAGTCACGTGGCTGTGACAGCGTGGAGGCTGTGGAGGGGTTTCCAGAAAGGGTCAAGGGGAGCTTGTGACATGAAGGGCAAAGGCAAGTTGGAGGAAAACGTTTTAGTTCTTAAAGAAGCCAAGGGATGGGACAAGGGCTGGGAGGTGCCATTGCCCTGTGACAGAGACCACACCAGGCTTTCAACATAAACACGGGATTTCGTCCTCACACCGTTTCTTGTGGGCTGTCCTGTGGCTTTTCCTCGTCCCCGAGGAAGGAGAGAAGTTCATAAAGGGCAGGAGACTGAAGAGACTCACCAGATGCAGGAAGCTCAGAAAGGTACAGGACTTCTCCTAGAGAGTGTCAGTGGTGAACAGTGGCTGTGAGAGGAGACTGTCTTTCATGGGATTGCCTACAGATTGGATGTGAGTTGTCACCCATGTTTGGTGAGCCTCCTGGTGTTCCAGCTGCCTTCAGTAACTGCTCCCCCATGTTCCTGTAAGGAACCCCAGTATATTCATTGGTTCACCAAGCTAGACTTGGGTGGAATGATTTCTTTGGTCTTCAGTTGGTGCCCTATCTGGGGTAAACAGATGCTTGTTCATGTCTCCCCAGGGAGGGGGGAAATCACAAAATACAGATGGACAGCAAGACAACAGAAAAGAATAAATCACCCAAGGTCTAATACAGGAGGCGGCAGATCTGTGGCGTGAACAGTCTTGTGTGATTCCAATGTCACCGAACTATCTCTGTAGTCAAAACTCATCCCTGCCTGCAGAGTTCGTCTTGTCAAACTTCCTGTAAATAAAACTTGATGGTCGAAGGTGTAGCTGAGTGGTGCTAACACTGAAAAGACAAACCAACAAAAAACAACAACAAAAAACCTCGTATGCTTAAGCAGAATATTTATTTGGAAAGTATACAGCAGAATTCTAAAATGGCATACACTTTGAAGAACCCTTTGGAACTGGCCAGTAAGACTTGCTTCTTGCCAGCTCTGAGAAATAATTACACAGCTTTATTTTAATTGAAACATGACTCCTGAATTAATAACTGTAGAAAGAAGGAGGTCATAGCTTCAGACATTATGTTGAGAAATAAGGGATCTTCCCACATGATTGCTAATCCAGTCAAAATAATTAGCCACTCTGGTGTAAACACCTGGGAATTCTGGTTTTCCACAGTTTTCACCCCAACTCACAATGCCCCAAACATAAGTCACATTGTTGGCATCCATGCAGACCAAGGGACCTCCAGAGTCTCCTTTGCAGGCATCGATGGACCCATCATCGGTACCTAAGAGAGAAAATCACATTTCCTTCCACTTGTCAGGGCCACCATGCCTCTTTTCTGCTGCCCACACTGATGCATGGGAAGACTTGTACTTTTTAAAAACCTTTCCTCAGAGGAAATAATGGGATGCCCTGGGGTCCCTCTTGGGATTGAAGATTGAGATGCAACATAGGAAATAATTCGTAAGCCTTTTGTTTGTATCCCTAAGTTAGCATAGTCCTCCTGCTTGGCATACGTACTTCACAGCACAGTGTAAGGAGATGCAGTTAGAAACGGGCAGTGTCAAAAGCGGACTAATACAACGCATAGCCCAGGTTAACCCCTTGGCACTTACCTGCACATTGCATTTCTTTTTCATAGTAGCGATCTGGGTAAAACTGAGAGCAGTTGCCTATCAGGTTCACTTTGCCCCACCTAAGTGAGTAGACTTTTTGGTTATCTACACAGAGTGAGAAAACAGACATGTAGAAGCCACAAATGAGAAATCTCAATAAAGGTCGTCATAACTTAGTAAACCATTAAGGAGACAAGTGAATATACACAATTAATTATTATGTATATGAATTATCGAGGGCACTTCCTTAGCATATTTACACCATATTCACATTTTCTCTTCGTGGCCCTAGTTTCTAGAATTACATTTCTAAATTGAAATGAACAGTGAAGGAAGGTTATCGAACACGTGGCCTGAAACACAGTCATTTAGTAAAGCCCTGACCCTTATGACTGAGGGGCAACCGTATCCTGTTACTGGGTTCAGTAGGGGATGGCGCAGAAGGCAGAGACGGGACTATCTCATGTGCACATCTTGGATATCTTTTCTTACAGCTAGTAATTTCCTTCAAATTACTATTAGAGAGGAAGCGGCCTTGAAGAAGTTAGAAGTTGAAGTTTTCAATGTGTTGGTGTTTTTGTGCTTGAGGA
This sequence comes from Peromyscus maniculatus bairdii, assembly GCF_049852395.1. Taxonomy (NCBI): domain Eukaryota; kingdom Metazoa; phylum Chordata; class Mammalia; order Rodentia; family Cricetidae; genus Peromyscus; species Peromyscus maniculatus. The sequence goes on along the minus strand of NC_134857.1, from coordinate 109,594,873 downwards.
AGTGCCTATTTAAGTGATCTGAAATGATGCACAAGGAGACAGAATGTCCTTACATTTAAGTGAGTTTGCGGACTTGAACATCTTTGGTCTGTGGGAAGAGAAGGGCCATGTGCTACTGACCGATGGACCATGGGAAAAGAGAGAAGCGTGAGCACGCAGGGGAGACGGACGGAGTGGGGAGCAAGACCTTGTCCCTTCTCCCCTCTTCCGTTTTCCAGATCACAGGATTTTATGATGCAGCCTTCGTTCCGTGTCTTCTTACTCACTGTGCAGAGTTCCAGGAGCTCGGGAACTAGGCCTGCCGCTTTCCTCACAAACATCCAGAATCTTCTTACACAATGTAGTCGTTTAATAAATTCTTAATGCAATTAGTGACTGCCTAGAGTCACAGTGATTTAATTGCAAATGCCTTACAAATGTTTGATGCCAAATTACTCTCCTGCCTGCATCTCAGCACTGTGCTGAGCAACGCAGTATATGGAACTGTGATCCCCTTTCTGCACTTCATCTCACAGGAGGTCCATTTGAAATAAAACTGCTTAACACCTCTCTAGGTCAAAAATGAAGCAAATCTTACTGGCCTCAAGGATGGTCTTGAACTCCTGATCCTCCCACTTCTGCTTCTGGGATTATAGATGTTCACTATCACAAGAGCACATTTGGTTTCTTGTTTTCAGTCCTGGGGATTTCAAACCCAGGAGCTTGCACATGTTAGACAAGTACTCTAGAATTAAGCAACAACTCCAGTTTCATGTGGTCCTTCAGACACTGGGGTTCTGAGCAGCCCTGGTACTCAAGTTCTGAGCCCAGGCAGGCAGCTCTTCCTGGATGGGCACTCACTTTTCTGTACATGATATTTCTCTGAGTCCAAGAGTCATTTCCACCCATTTCCCATTCAATTCCCACCCCGCGAGGTAAAGCATATACCTTTCTCTCGACCCCATCCAGAGATGATGCATTTCTCATTCGGTTGGAATAGATACGGAGACCACGGGACACAGGCAGGGACAGAATTAAGGAGCTCACATTCTCTCTTGCCTTGCAACTTTTTCATTTCAATCAAAGCTATGTCATTTTGGTAGGTGGCTCCGTTATAGTTCTCATGAACAATAACTCTGCTCACTCTTCGGACTCTCAACTCAGCGTTAGGAGTTAGCCAGTCTAGTAACGCCGTCCATATTTGGTAATGGGGAGCTCTACTGGGTCTGTAAGAGAAAGCAAAGGGAAATAAAGTATAGCAAGAAAAAGATACGGATTTTGACACTTCATCTTAATTTTCTTCCCTTTAAAGGATAATTTTCAATTTCTGAATGCTTTTATCCTCACTGATATGAAGCTGTAAAATTAAATTTAGTTAGGACAGGATTAGCTGAGTGGTAAATGGAGAAAGTGATGATTTCCCAACTGTTCCTATGATCTTACTATCTAACCTTTCCAAATAATGAAGTGTATCACAAAATGGATTGTCCATAAGCAAAAAAAGTTGAACATTTACAACATCTTCTTAAATTATATCATCTGTATATCTTGTAAAAATTATCTGTGATCTTCTGTTTTCTCGTCAAATAGCATAAACTGAACAGAACTTGGCTTCCTCGAATAACGACAGTCATAGTACAGTTCAACAGCAATGTCTGAGGAGATAATGTGATGTTTAGATGTTTTTATTTATACTTAGGTGTTCTGAGAATGCTGGCATCCATGTTACTTTGGGTTGTACCATAGGCTCGGGGATCATAAATGTTCCTTGAAGGTTAGCTCTGTTTATATGGCTTACTGGGCGTATATATAGTGTTTACCAACTGCATACTGTTGTACTGGACACTGGGGTGCAGAAGTCAGCAAAACCAGAAGGCATCTATAAAACATGCATCACCAAATGGGTGATCACAACGATGATGAGATATATTCTGTAAGAAGTGAGAGGAGTGGACAGGAGAAAGGCTTTTAATAATTTACCAGGAAGGCTTTGGTTGAGAGGCCTCAGGGGAGATTCCATAAGGAGATAAAGGGCTGACTTGAGATCTGATTAAAGAGCAATATTAACTAGGTAAGAGAGTCAAGAGATCATTCCAGGAGGGGAAAGATTATATGAAAGTCCCTTCACAGAAGGGAGCCATTGCTTCTGAGCATCTGAAGAGGCCCAGAGAGGGTGGATCAATGAACAGGAAGTGGTGCTGTGTGTGCAGTGGGATGAGACTGGGGAGAGAAGGCCAAATCATAGAAGGCCTTAGATGATTTACATGTGTTGACATTTTGTTTAGATGCTCATCAGAAGAGGACTGAAGAGCCCCTGAATGGACATGGCTGCGCAGTGGAGGACAGACAGTGGGTAGGCGGTGTATGTAGGTAAGGCAACTGGAGGCAAGTCATGTAATCCAGATGACAAGCAGCCGCAGGGTGATAGTGAAGGAGGTGAGGTCTGAGAAGTGAATGGTGAAAAATTAGCATTAAGAATGCCTGTGCCTGCCGCATGATGATGGCACTCGTCTTTAATCCCAGCCCTCGGGAGGCAGAGGCAGGTGGGTCTCTGTGAGTTCGAGGCCAACCTGGTCTACAGAGTGAGTTCCAGGAAAGGCTCCAAAGCTACACAGAAAAACCCTGTCTCAACCCGCACCCCCCCCCCCAAAAATGCCTGTGCCTGAAGGTTGAGAGCGAAATATGATGATTCTTAGATTTCTAGCTGGGTTAACCACGTAAACGGTGTTTCTTTAGACAGGAAGCACTGAACAGGAAAATATTTAAGAGAAGTGGCATATAAGCTAGGCCTTGAACATGTGGAATTCAGTGCTCTGTGTGTGTGTGTGTGTGTGTGTGTGTGTGCGTGTGCTCATGTTCATGCGTGTTCATGTGCATGGGAGGGGCAAATGTGTTTACAGGTGCACGTGTGTGTGTGTGTGTGTGTGTGTGTGTGTGTGTGTGTGTGTGTGTGTGTGTGTGCGCGTGTGCAGACCAGAGATCAGTCTTGGGTATTGTTCCTTAAGCACTGCCAACCTTGTTTTTGTAGCGAGATCTCTCATTGGTCTGGAACTCGGCAAGTAGGCCAGGCTGGCTGGCCAGCAAGACCCCAAAGAGCTCCCTCCCCAGTGCTGGGAGTACAAGCACATCCCACTACACCGAGCGTAGAAAGTCTGTAATGTGGGTTCTGCAGCTCATACTCAGGACTTCATGCTTGTAGAGCAAGCAGTTAACTGAACGAGCCCTCTCTCCAGCTCTCAATGTAATTTTGATGTAGCCAGGGACTATGGATGGCTGTGGACTACATGTCAGTGGCCGGAGGAAGGGCTGTGCTGTGGCTACCATTGAGTGACCTTAGAATGGGATTTTGGACCACAGGTAATTTTAGGAAGAATGAGTAAGAGGAGAAGAGGAAGCCAGGCTGAACATTGAACTTCAACTGTTCAGTGGCGCTGTGATGCAGGCCCGGAAGAAATCTAGTAAGACAGGTGAGGGGTGCAGCGGGAGGGGCAGGGAGAAGCCAGGGGCATGCCGGGCCACAGAAACTAAGAGAGAAGCCTCTTTAAGAAGGAAGATAGAAGAAGGGCTTTCGGTTCCAACCCACAAGGGTTTTCCAAGGTGTCAATCAACACACACTTCATCATTCAGTGTAAATGCTGCCTCTCGGGAAGTTAGGCCCCCTGAAAATTCTCTAAGGAGACATGCGTCTTCATTGCAATCAAATGCCAGATGATGTCCTGGCTCTACTGACTGGTTAGTCTTCAGCTAAGACACTATTTAGCTTCTCTGTGCGGTATGCTTATCTGCCAAACTGGAAGAATCTTAGTTTCCCTTTACGACCGGCTGAGAATACTGAACAAAATGTAACCCATAAAAGTGCCTGACCTGGGACCCAGTCTGTAAGCTGTGCTCACCAAACGACACTGTATTCACTCTAAAGTCCAAACTGAGCAGAGAGTCCTGAGCTCTGCCCTTTTGCAAGGTGACCTCGATTTGTCAAGCAATCAGTATCATGGGATGAATTTTGTCTGCTGCATTATGGAGGTCCTGAGCCCCGTTGTGACTGTCTTTGGAGACGGTGCTTTTAATCAGGTCATTAAGGTCTAATGAGGTCGTAAGGGTTGGGTTTTAATCCAGTAAGACAGGGGCCTCCATGGGGAAAAAGAAATCTCAGAGCTACATGTGCACAGAGGAAAGGTGCTGAAGAGCACAGTGAGAAGGGAGCGCATGCAAGCCAGGAGCGACTCCAGGAACAACCAGCGCTGCACACTGGTCTTGGACGGCCAGCCTCCAGAATGGTGAGGAAATCACTCTGTGGTGTCTGTCAGCAAACTAATACAGCCACTTGTCATGCTCCTCGGAGAAGCCAGGTCAGACTTGTGTTTCTCATTTGTCACAGGCCAGAGCTGAGTTCACATTCTGCCTATCCTCCTTCTCTGTCCTGAGAATCTCAAAACCCTGTCAAAGGGGTCCACAGTATGACGGATCTCCCTCTGACTCCTCTGTCAACTGGCTCTTCAGCGATTGCCTGCTGCACTTCAGGGTCTCCCCAATAGCAACACGAGTGGTACCCCTATCTGGCACAATGCCTTGTCTTCAAAGCAGCTTCGAGTCATGGCTATGTGTAAATAATTGATCCAGACTCAAAGAGTGGGCCAGCCAATGATGGGACAGTATATCAGATAAATAGCATTTACCTTTGGACATGTCCTTTATTGCCTAGAATACACATTAAATTCATTTAAGGGTATGTGGATTTGAAAAAAAGCATCTGTGATTGTGGAGTAAAATTAGCTCTTTAATATCCTTGTGGAAAAACCAGAGGGGATGCCATGTTAGTGTCACCCCTTCATAAATGCTCAAACTCTTCTGGACAGTTTTGTCCTAGCACAATGCAAATGAGCCCAAATACGATCCTACAGCATCTAAGCTCCACCCTCATCAGAACACAGGTTCTGAGAGACTGGTCCCTACAGTCCTGGTCATGAACACCAGAAAAATGCCTTCTGATGACAGAGTAGAACTCAATTTCTCACATAAGCTTGTACTTATCATCTATCACCATCTCTATTACTTATTTCTCATGTATCAAGACATCGGAAGACATTTTTACCTGACACAATGTGCAGCAGTCAGAACCCAACAGCCACCAATATAAATTCCCCCACAGGTGATCCTTTCGCCATCCTTAATTGCCACCTGCCAGGGGTAGTCTCCCTGTAAGAGACATTGTATGGTTACTGCCCTTCTATTGGATGGTGTCGCAGACAGGCAACCCTCGGACATTTCCACGCAGGGTCTTGATCCCTGTCAGCACACCCTTCCCTCACTTTTGTCTGGCTCAGGCTGATCCTTGGAGGACTGGGATTTCATGCAGGCTTACCACGTCAGCTGGCTTCCCTCCAACCACTCTTTTCCTTCGAGAGTGTGTGTTTCTTTTGACTCCACAGGATACTTTAGGTAACAAGGACTTTATCCGTCGTCTCTCTTCAAGAAAGGAAGAGAGTCCATCATTATTTTCACGAAGCCATTATCTTGTGGATAGACACTTCTTGGTTCTATCTACCTATCTGTCTGCCTTCCTGTCTATCATCTGTCTGTCTGTCTATCCATCCATCTCTTTCTCTTGGTGTGTGTGTGTGTGTGTGTGTGTGTGTGTGTGTGTGTGTGTGTGTGTTATGTGTATTCAGGTGCATACACACATATCTATTTGAGACCAGAGGTCAACTATCAGATGCCTTTCTCAATCACTTTCCACCTCATTTTTTGAGACAGTCTCACTAAACCTGGGATTCACTAATTGGCTAGGCTGGCTGGCCAGTGAGCTCCGGTTATCTGCCCCCCTCCCTCACCTCTGCACTGCCATTACAGATGTATACCACCACCGGGCTTTTTACATGAGTGCTGGGATCTGAACTCAGGTCCTCCTACTTGTGAGTAGATTATTTGTGTAATATATGCATACATATTATATACCATATATGTAATACATATATACATATTATATAGTATGTGTCAAATCATGCCACATTTATTAGTAAGAAGTTTTGGAGACCAAACTATACTGTTTACGTTATTGGGAAATTCTGGCTCAGCATTAAAATTGACTTTGATTCTCTGAAGTTCTGTCTAAAAGTGCACTTGGCATGGAAAGCTGGCTGAGAGGTTAAACATTTACCAAACTCTGATAGATGAGAGCTACCACATGTCCAGGAATTACCACAATGAGATCTCAGGGTGGAGTTTATGTCACATTTTGAACTCATTAGAATGAGCTTATGATATAGAACAATGCATCTTTCACTGTTATGCTTTTCACTTTCCAAAAGAAAATCTCTTTTCATTAATATTAATGCTAGCATTATGATAGCAAGTACTTTATGTATGGTCCCATACTGAACATCCCATATATATTTTGTCTCATTATATGATTAGTATAATTAATAATTTGTCAAAATATATTAATCAAGAGAGGTCATATGCTAGTGGCCCTGGATGGTTGGATCAGCAGACTTCATCTTATGTTTGCTTCCCTCCTAAGTGAGCGTGTATGTGTGATGTATTTGTCACGAAGAAAACACAGTAGAGCAGGGCTCAAAGCGTGGGGTGCCCAAGAATGCATAAGGAAGGAAGAAAATGGGAGCGTAAAGATGTTTTCTTTATTCTTTCTCTGTATTTGCCATGGCATGAAGAGGTTAAGAAATTAGTTTCTTCAAATGAGAAAGGACACTTCATATTCATGGCAATTATTTTGGGCATATCAACAAGAGGTAGGGTCCCAAGGAAGAGAAGTTGTGAATGAATGTGGAGAGATACTTTTGATAAAATCTCTTACCTATCCTACAAACTGGGTTGAGGGAAGAGTGTAATGATCTGAAGTTTTTGTTTAGACTCTAGAAATTAGAGATCCTCGTTCACTGAAGGCTGTGAAACCAGGAGAGATGGAATCTGAAAACAAATGTTATCTTCAGTAGATAATGGTGTGTGTGTGTGTGTGTGTGTGTGTGTGTAAATCCTTCTTGCCTGGCATCTCTAGATTGGAGATATAAATCCTGTACTTGGTGGTTTGTTTAGAAAATTGTTTACTGATTTGAGACCCCGGAAATTAGGAGTTAATATCACATGAATTTTATTTTAAAATCTCCCCAAACTAATTGGTATATAATCTAAGTTGAGAAGGGTGATAAAATTAAATAGTTAATAAAAATGATGGAGTTAAGCTCGAAAGTCAGTCTTGCTAACTCTAATAAGTCACTGCCTTCTCAGGAACATCTATCTAACTCGTCAGACACTTCCTGGTACCATGATTTATAACACAGAGAAAGGACAGGCTCACTCAGCTAGTGTAGATTATCTGCCATTTTAGAGATGGATTGTATTCCATGCTTGAAGTCAAGTTATTTTTGGCAAAACTAAACTGGCGAAGCTCTTATCTGGTAGGAAAAACTTGAGGTGGGACTCTAGTAATGTTTCATTTCAGAATCAGTCATTTGAACTAACCTGGCTTTAGAAGCAATTCTCAAGTGTAACATGAGTTGAGTTTGCTTTTCATAAGAGCAATGAGGAAGGAGAAAGAAAGTGTTACATTTTACTTAAACCTATATCAAAGTTAATTTTTGCTTGGATTGATTTTATATGTAATACATACACATATATTACATAATATGTGCATATATTATACACATGATGTATACATACTTGATATTAAAATGCTAGCTGAAACCAGTGAACTAGCAGCAAAAAAGTTAACTCACCTGCGTCCATATTGGGAGTCAAAATTTCTATTTCTTCAGTTCCCTCCCCTGTGATAAAACCACGGAAAATCCAAGTGGTTAATGTTATGTCTCTAGAGAAAATTCAGTCACTAAGATGGCTTAACTCTGACGATTTAAACTATGGCCCTCTTCTTTTTACAGACAAGTGCCCAAGCATGTCGCTTGGTTTCCTTCCTATAGCTGGGCAACTGGAAAGATGCAGGTGAACCTTGCAGAAATTCCTGCTGGCGATGGGGTCTGTTGGTGCAATGAGTAGTGAGACTCAAGCTCTGCAGACAAAGTACTCAGCTCAGGAAAGAGAGATTTCCCTTCCTGCCCTCTCATTCCAGCTCTCTATATGAGGAAGAGACCAGCCAGTGGCCCTGACCAAGGGGTCCAGGTGGGCATTAAAAAGCCCACCCTGCATTGTACATCATAAGGTGCCTCCCCCAGGAGCCATACACCTAGAGATGTCTTAATGATTTTCGTGTAGGAATGGCTAGCTAGCATTATGACCTAGGGTGCCTCTTTTTTTTTTTTTTTTTTTTTTTTTTTTTTTTTTTTTTTTTTTTTTTTATGAATCTTTCCACCTTGCCATCCCAGGACAGTTTGGAAGACAAGACCATAATACCTATAGCTTGGAGATCCAGAGACAAATTCCTGCCAGCATGTTGTTCTGGGGACAGTACAGTCCACTATAGCAACTTCGCTTTGACATGGTGGTCTTGGACTTCGTTCCTGCGTTTCTCAAGTTCTCTTTGCAACAGACACACAGGGGTCTACTGAATTACATACTTAAGTTGTGTCCCAGGGCATGAAGCGTTCTCTCAGAGATACACACATGAGTACATGTATGAATCAGAGAAGACTCAAATAGTAACATTAAATGCTCAGCAAAGGCAAGGAGGGAAAGTCCAGTGCAGCTGAAGGGTCCTGGCATCAGAAGGGCATGAAGCTTCCGAAGCACAAGCCACAGGGAAAATGATTGGTGTCTTTGGTGATACAAAAACTAAGCATTTCATTTTCTACATTGATTTATTTATTCACCACTCACAGTGTGTGAGTATTGTGTAGGTGTGTGTATGAGCACATGTGTGGAAGTCAGGACAATTTACGAGTCCATTCTCCTTCCACTGAGTTCCTGGGGATTGTACTCAAGTCGTCAGGCATGATGGTAGCTACTTATCCACTAAGCCATCTTGCTGACCCAAAACTAAGAATTTCTTTTCAAGAGATTTCATCATGGATGGAGCTAATAAAACAGATGGAGGACAGAATGAAGAGGATATCTGTGATGTCTAAAGCTGGAAAGGGTTAATATCTAGGCTGTAAAGGGGACACCTTCACATCCATGAGAGAAAAAAATTAAGCAGAGCATGTGAGCTGGTGAGGAGATTGGTGGAATTGTGGATTGGTGAAAGAAAAGAAAAGGCAGGAGGCAAAACTCTCAAAAACACAAAAACCCTGGTAGACCTGTGTGAATCTGACCCAAGTCAGTGGCTATGGCCAGAGTCCAAGTTACTAATTAACAACGCCATCACTTGGCAGTTGGCAACTGGCTCAGTGTGAAGATGGGTAGTGTTAGATGCTGGTGGGTGAAGAGAGAGTTCAGACAGTGTAGCCAGATGTGAGAACTGGTACCTAAAGGCTCTGGCAAAGCACATTCACTGTCAGTTAAGGACTTGCTTACCCCAAGACTTACGCTCTTGCCAGGTAGATGTTTCAAAGGCATTCACACATTCTGAAGAAGATGTTTATCACAGTATGGTAGTGGGCTGATAGTCCATGGCTGAAAAGATTGAGTAAGCTGGAAAGCTGAACATGCACTTTATGTAAGCGGCCAGAAGCAGCAGAGTAGATGAACGAACACACACTAACAGAGACAGAGCCTTCGGAGGTAGTGCTTTGGGAAAGAAAGATAAGGGCAACGTAAGATTCACAGCGCAGTGAAAGATGTGTGATCACAGATGTGTGAACACCAGATTGCAGTGTGCACTGGAGGAGAACGCACACACACAAAACGACACAGACACCCAACCACACTAGAGTGGTCGGCAGGAAAATGGGAAGTAGGGGTAAGAGGTAAGCAAGATGGGCCCAGAGGGAACTAGTCATGATCACATAAAAAAGACCTGAGCAGTATCATTAATTCACACACACACCCCCGCCTGTGCCACTGATGTCCGAGGCTAGAGAAGGAAGAGGAAAGAACGGAGGGAGAAAGAGAAGAGGAGGGGGGGGGGGCGAAGAGCAGCTGCAGAGGCATGAAAATGAGACGGAGTACCAGGCATTCGTTGAGATTGACATTTAGGGCAAGGCTGGGTTCTGAGGTGGCTCCTCCCCAGGAGTCCCAGACACTAAGGAAAACCAGGAACTCATGGCATTATGTGTGTTGGGGACTTGAGTCGTTTTATATGATAACTAAGCTGGGGGAGGTAGGAGAGCGGGATGAGGCAGGAGAATCCACTAAAACACACTTTGTTTGAAAATGTCATAATGATAGCTAGTACTTCATGCGCTATTTTTTAAGTGGCCCCAAAGAGCTCGAGGATTTGGGGATACCTGGCTTATAAAATAGATACCAGAATAGGAAATGCTTTGTATTACTTCTGGTGGCAGTTGCTTTAAAAGCTTGCTTTGGAAGGGGAAAAGGAGACAAGAAAGGTATTGAGCAAAGGTCCCATGTGTGGAGCAGCACCCTCTGTGTGGTTTTTCCCGTTGGTGTGACTGAAAGGCTATCACAGTGAACAAAGACCTCTGCCAGCTGAACTGAGAAAACCGGGGTCCTGCTTGTACGCACTCGTACCATACTCAGCTCATATAAAATACAGGAAGACAATTATCACCTGTTTTTGCAACATCCAAATGTTTTAATAAATGCTTACGTTGATTTGAACGTGCAAGTCCTGAAGAAAAATAAAACGCAGAAGCAGAGTTTTACCACAGTGAAGAATAATAACTTTTAATGGGGTGAAAAGTAAACCCCAAATGAGAATTATAAATTTTCTATTGAAAGTGGACTTACCTTCATGATTTTGAGGATGTCTGGCTTCTAAAAACAAAACAAAGCATTAGCATGAAGAGATTATTTTTATTTAAGTAAAAAACATGCAAATCATTAATATATCAGAAACAATATAGCAACTTAAAATTAATAGTTACAAAAGGTTGAAAAAAAGGAGCCAAATAGCATGTCATTTTAACTTAATGTTAATTCTAATAAGATTTTATCTTGCATTTAAACATATAAAAAGTTCACTTCAGCAAGAGAATTAAGTTTTAAAAGAGAGTAGTATTTTAGTTACATCTGTACACATACTCAAAAGGAAACTTATTATACAATTATATGAAGTCATAATTATTTTTAACTTACACTAACAAAGACGGGGTATCCTGGTTGGTTTTTGTCAACCTGACACAAACCTAGATTATCTGGGAGTAGGGATTTTTTTTTTTTTTTTTTTTTTTTTTTAAGACAGGGTTTCTCTGTGTAGCTTTGTGCCTTTCCTGGAACTCTCTCTGTAGACCAGTCTGGCCTTGAACTCACAAAGATCCACCTGGCTCTGCTTCCCAAGTGCTGGGATTAAAGGCGTGCACCACCACTGCCCAGCTGGGAGTAGGGAATCTTAACAGAGAAAATACCTCTGGGGAGATTGGCCTGTAGGCAAATTTATGGGCATTTTCTTGATTAATGCTTGATGTGGGAGGGCCCAGTCCACTGGAAGCAATGCCACCCTGTGTGGTGGTATTCTAATTGTACTGAAATGTGATTTTGATTGTATGTTAATAAATAAAGTTGCCCAGGGGTCAGAGCTATTAGAGCCACAGCAAGAGTGTGGAGGTGGTGGCACACGCCTTTAATCCCAGCATTTGGTAGAAGAGCTAGGTAGATCTCTGTGTGTTCAGGGATACAGCCAGCATTGGAGACACATGCCTTTAAGCCCTGGGGGGCTGTACATACAGACAGTGATGAGGCAGTCACGTGTTTGGGTTTACCAATGAGAAGGCAGAACAAAAGACTATGAAAAGACAGACACACAGGAAATAGGTCTCTTTCAGAGAGCTAGGACCACCACAGGAGGAAGGGTGAGATTTTAGCTCTGAGCTCTGACCTCTCGGCTTTCTCTTTTACATTGGTTCTGTGTTTCTTATTTAATAAGACGGTTGGTTACATCTACAACCCTGGGCAGGTGGTCCTGGGTTAGAAGAAAACAGGCTGAGCCAGCGAGCCATAGAGAACAAGCCCCACGAAGCAAACCACTAAGGAGCATTCTTCCAGGGCTTCTTCAGTCCCTGCCTTTGGGTTTCTGCCTGGACTCTCCTCAGTGATGAAGTGGGAGCTGAGGGTTTGGAGGATACAGTAAACCTGTCCCTGCCCAAGTTGCTTTTGGTCATGGTGTTTTATCACAGAACCCCCAGCTATGATAGGGAACTTATATGAGGTAAGTGCAATCAAGAGATGATACGGATTTGCTCTGATTAGTGATTTTGATCTGGCCACTTAAGAGTCAGAGAGCGTTAGTAACTATACATCTCCGCTCTCACTTGCTCTTTCTTTAAAAGGGAAGCAGGTGGAACCATTTCTGGAATACTAAAGGTGGCACTCATCCTAAAGTAGGGTGGTTGAAGTAACAATGGTATTTTACTAAGAATATGATATACATATTCAGAAAATCTGTGGGAAAATAAGCTTGGTGTTTTAGGTCGTTACTCTGTTGCAGATTTTGTCCATGAAAGCTAATGGATCGTGTCCCTTGGCCTTAATCCCCATTATTTTAAATAAGAGAGGAAAGGAAAGCCGAGGGAGACCAGGGAAGACTCGGATGTTACATCAGCAATGAATTTTGGATTACCTTTACAATCACTCTCATCTTCTCCAGTGATGCAGTCCACTTCACCATTGCACTTGTATTGGTTTGGAATGCAGACGCCCGACTTACAGAGGAAAGCATTTTTTTGGCAACCTGTGTCAGCACAAGCAGAAGTTAATTCCATTCTTTACCATCGAGAGAGGTGAGGGCTGAGGCAGTAGCTCAGTGGTAGCGTACCTATGTGAAAGGCCCTGGGTTCAGTCCCCAGCACACACGTACACTCGTGTGTGCAAACGTGCATGTGTGCATATACATCCACCCCATATGCGTGCACACCTGTGAAATGTCTTGACATTTTTAGTCAGAATAATGAACATGGGGGATTTGAACAGTGGGTCTGTCCCTACCTGTGCAACACAGCTCATCACTTTGATCTCCACATTCATCGACACCATTGCACACTTTCTCCTGAGGAATGTGTTTCCCGTTCACACACTGGAAGGACTGATTGGTTAGAGAATCTGTAAAGCAGGTATTCTCTTTGTGACATTTATTTACGGATTTGTGGTATAACATCCTGAACACATTACGGGATACAGGGAAAACTAAGATTCAAAATATGACTTCCAGAAATGATACGAAGGAGTGGGCAATGACTGCACCTTTCTCTAACCCCAGCACCGTAGAGGCTGAGACAGGGATCACTGCAGACCTGAGGTTAACCTGAACTAAATAGCAAGATCCCATCCCTAAACCAAAAATAAGTTAATACATTAATTAAAATTAAATCAAGAAAATGAAGGAGCAGTCTACAGAATGGCAAATACTTGCCAGTTACACATATGATTAATTTTAATACAAAAGATTAATATACAGGATATACATGGCATTTTTTGAAAATCAAGAAACAAGCAACATAGTCAGAAAATGAGCTCTGGAATTGAACAGAGAGTTCTTAAAAGAAGAAATTCAGCTGGCTAATAATCACTTTAGAGAGGGTTAAACATCATTAGCCAGAGGGGAAATTCAAATTAAAACTACTTCGAGAGTCTATCTTACCCCAGCGGAACGGCTGTTAGAACTGAGTCAGATGACAAGAAACGCTGGTGAGGATTTGGGGAGAAGGGAACCCCTTGTTCACTTCTGATGGGAATATAAATTGGTGCAGCCACTGTGGAAATCAGTGTGGAGGTTCCCTTAAAAAAGCTAAAAATATGCCAGGCGGCAGTGGCACACACCTTTAATCCTAGCACTCGGGAGGCAGAGGCAGGCATATCTCGGTGAGTTCGAGGCCAGCCTGGTCTACAGAGCGAGATCCAGGACAGGTACAAAAACTACACAGAGAAACCCTGTCTAGAAAAAAAAAAAAGCTAAAAATAGAACTTTCATGTGACTCAGCTAGATCACTCCCACACATATATCTAAAAATCTCTATACCTTATGACAAGGATACTCTCACATCTATGTTCTCTGATGGTCTATTCACAATAGTTAGGAAATGGAATTGGCTTAGTTGTTCATCAACTGATGAATGGATAATGTGGTACACATACACAATGGAATTTTATTCAGTCATAAAAATTAAGTTTGCATGGAAATGAAAATGTTTATGCTAAATGAGAAAATCTAGGCCTGGAAAGACAAATGCTGTACCTTTTCTCTCAAATGTGGGTTCTAGTTTTGAATTTCTAGATTTCTGTGTGTAGGTTGGCATGAGTGTCAGTGGAGGCCAGGAAGGAAGAAAGGAGCCATGGGGTGGGTGGAGGCAATAGAGAAAAAGAGTAAAATAAGTGGGACTTGAAGACATTACAATGGGAGATACAAGGCAACCAAAAGGTTTGAACAGACTTGGGGGTGGGAGGGTGGGGAAGATGTGAAGATTGGGGAAGGACTGTAAAAACAAAGGATTGTGAAAAAGCCGTATAGAAACCTACTTTATAATCTAGTTAAGAAATAATAAAAAGAAGTTGGAATAAAGATATCCTACGTAGGTGGATAATGCTACTCTCAGACTTACGATTTTTTTTTTTTTTTTTTTTTTTTTTTAATGAGAACCACTGCACTAGGTGTGGAAGACCTCCCTATGAGTTTTGGTCAGAGAGGTCCCAAGGAACTCCCCAAATAGTAAAGGCTCCCGCCATTATTCTTGGCTGCTCATCATAAGTAGATAGTAAGGGCCTGTTGCTGATGACACCGCACACTTTGTCTGTAAGACACAGAAATCAAGCTGGATCTAAGCTGTGAACTTCCTCCTTGATGGCTAGCTTACATGGTACCAGAAAGTGCTATGTAAGCTTCTGGGGAAGAAAACTTATCAACAGTCTAGAGGGGGAGCCTGCATGCTATAATATCAATCGTCCAGGCAAGATAACCCACTGGTGTGATAGTAGCCTGACTGTTTGGGGGGGCAATCACCAATTTCTGATTGGATTGAGGCCTGCTTTGTGGGAGGGACTACATGCCTGGTACTGTAAGGCAGGTGAAATCTCTATGAATGACAAGTCATAGACCCTAGGGGAGAACCTTCTTATAATGGTTTGAATAAGAATGACCCTCATAGGCTCATATATTTCAATGCCTGGTCACCAGGGTATAGAACTGTTTGAAAGGATTAGAAGGATTAGAAGGTGTGGACTTGTTGGAGGAAGTGTGTCACTGGGTATGGGTTTTAAGGTTTCAAAGGCCCCAGACAGGCCCAGTCTGTCTGTCTGTCTGTCTGTCTGTCTGTCTGTCTGTCTTTCTCTGTGTCTGTCTTTGTCTCTCTCGCTCTTTCTCTGTAGCACTCAGCTATTTCTCCAGCACCACGTCTGCCTGCATGCTGCCATGCTCCCTGCCATGACGATAATGGACTAAACCTCTGAACTGTAGGCAAGGCCCCAGTTAAATGCTTTCTTTTTATAAAAGTTTCCTTGGTCATGATGTCTCTTCACAGCAATAAAACCAGTGACTAAGATACTACTACTGTCATTTGCTCAATGGTCCTAGTGTCCAGATACCTTCACAATACTTGTTTATATCCATGGACTAGTGTGACTCTGCCTTGGGGCAGAGATGCTCCTTTGTGCTGTGGATGAAGGTTGATGCTGCAGACACTTAAGTCTGGTCAGTTTGCTGAGGACGGAAGTGACTACTGAGTGCTCAGCCATAAACAGGACATATCTCTATCACCCTCTCTAAGGCCCAGGGGCCATTGCAGATGAGGGGATGGAAAGAATGTGCGAGCTGGAAAATGGGGAGGAATGCTGTGAAACACTGTCAGCCACATAACACATACATATGCCAAAATATTTCTAATGTGGTTTCAGGGGAAACTGAGGCAATGAGGTAGTCACTTAAGCATTTTAAAGAAATATAATAATGTACATATGATTTAATGCTCAAAAGAGGTGCCAAGGTGTCTCTTTATATTTAATCAATTTATTTGCTATGGTTATTTGAGTTCACATATTCAAAGAAGCAAAGAGGAGGCAGATAATTTTGCTTCCACAAAGGAACCTGGGTGGCAGGTTTTGAGTGACAATAAAGAACAATGGAGGTCACAAATATAGGTTCTTGTGGAAAGCCACCCAATTAAATAATTTCCTTTGTAAGAGTTGCTGTGGTCCTGGTGTCTCTTCACAGCAATAGAGACCCTAAGTAAGACAGTTCTAAACCCCAAACTTAGTAGAGGTATCATTTTCTCCTTGCCTGACAATTGCATATCCATCATTGTTTACTTAATATAGGCATTTATGAAAGAAGCAATCTTCATGGAAATACTCTGCCAACCTGCATCCTGTGTGTAACACACTACATCGGCTAAGCCCTGGAAAGTGTTAGTTCTTCTCTTGATAAAGGTGCACTCCGCCAAACTGGTCTCTACTCCCCGGCAACGTACATGCAGGCATTCAGTGCGGTTTATATGGAGATTTCCAGGTATATTAAACGGTCTTCGTATGACAAGAGCACCCCTGTGAACAGAATGAGTGAAATCTGATGGGGGAACAATTCAACTTTGTGTTTATAACCTTATTGTAGGAAGCTACAGCAATTTTTCCCCTAAAATGATTTACAAATTATAGGAGACACTAACATCCTCGTTCTCTTTGCCTTAAAACCTTCACTTGAACCATAATTTGGGTTTTGTAACGATGAACTAAAATAATCAATTTCAACCAAGCGGTCAGGGTTGAAAGCATGGCGAACATTCTACAAGTCTTATTTTCCAGCTTTTACTGAGGAGGAATGCTTCCTTTACCTTTGACGTTTCCTTCCCATCAGAGAGGGTCATGCCTGACTTTTTTTTTTTTTTATCATGTTACTACTATTTTCTTCACAAAACAGTGTGCATTGCCTTGATCTGAGGATTCTGGAAGTATACGTCAGAAAAGGTCAGCACAAACTTCCCATCTTTTCTTTTGAGGAGTCTTCATACCTGCCCCCCATTTTGGAACCCTTACCTGGTTGATCTCATTATTGCTTAAGATGTGGGAGGTCAACTTGTTTGAACTCTAACAGTTTTGTTTGGTTTTTACAATAAACTACCTCTTTGTTTCAGCCTTGATAGTATTGAGGTGGTATTTTGGCATCTCTTTGAAGGTGAATTTTGGTTGTCAATTCTTTTCAGGAAAGCACACTGCTGGCTGTGTCTATGAGAAGGAACATTTCCAGAGGGAACTAGTCATGAAGACTCTGACCTAATGAATAATTTAATCCCTTGCTGTGTTCATAATATGATAGCCTTATTTTGAATGGTCAAAGGGTGTTGTCTCATTGGAGGAAGCAGGTCAGTAGGGGCATATGCTTAGGACCCCTTGTTTCCTGTCCATCACTAGTATCCTGTGCTCCACACATTTCTACCCCCCTGATAATCTGCCTCACCACAGACCTAGAAACAGTGGACCTGGTCATGACAGGGAGCTCTCTGAAACTGAGAGCCAGAAGACACAGTTTCTGTTGCTAAGTTTCCCTCTTACACTTTTTTTGGTCAATGCAATGCAAAAAGTAATTAATATAATGCTATTCTTTGAAGTCTCAGTGTTCAAAATATGTGAAAAGAAGCGTCTCTGTTTTACCCAACAGTCCAGAGATGATGACTCACGGTGAACTGTTATTCTAGGATACTCAATTGCTTCCTGCTTCTCTTTAGAGAGGAAAATAGGTTAAAATTAAAAGTTGAGCAAAGATGCACAGAAATGGAAATAAAAATAAAATACTAATTGCAATGTCATTAACAGATTAACTAGAATGAAAGCAAAAAAGAGAACAGAGAGGTATTTCTAGTTTCTCTGAGTCCACAATGAAGATTCAGAATAGTCATACCAAAAAACAAACAGACACAAAAAAAAACGAGCCATTGGGGGCAAATTGAGAAGTAAATATGAAAACTTCACCTCTAAAACTATTGTAGAGAATATGATAAATAGCGCTGAGGTGTAGGTTAGTTGGTTGTGTACTTGCCTAGCTGGATTTCATTTCCAACACTGTATTAACTGGGTGTGGTGGCACAAACATATAATCCTAACATTTCTGGAGGTGAAGGTGGGAGCAACAAAAGTTGAAGGCCATCCTTGTTGAGTGTGAGGCCAGCCTGCGCTACATGAGACCCTGCCTTAAAAACAAAGAAAAGAAGATATAGTAAATACCAATAATCCTCACTGGCTGAAATCAGAGAAGTCTGTCCATGAACTGAGGCAATTTATGGCAAAAGAGTTACCATGTAGTTAAAGACCAAGAGTTTACCACTAAATGGAAAAGAGAGGTTGCAGGCCACAACTATGAAAAATCAGAAGTATGCTGTGGCTCACTCAAATAATAAGGCCCAATCATGAACTCACAGCAGCTGTGGTTATCTGCTCAAGATCTACACAAGGTCAAGCCAGGAAAAAAATCCAGAATGGGTGTAGGAGGGACTCATGAGGCCCTGCCCCTGGCTGAGAAGCTATTGGCAATTGGTAGCTCCTGGGGGAGGGGCAGTCATTTTTCTTTGGGGTCATGGCCACTAGTAAGTTGTCCATGCTCCAGTAAATGACTCCACCCATGTACATGTTGGCAGCATTAAAAGGACTCAGTGGGTTATAAAAAAAAATGGGAGAAATAAAAAGAAAAATATATGTTGTTGGGAGGAAGGGAACTGTTGAGGGATCAGGTGATACAGGGATAGTATGGATGGATATGACTAACATATAGAGTAGACATGTATGAAATTCTCAAAGAATAAGGTAGTATATTAAATAATATATTTAAAGAAGATAAAGACAGAAAGAAATGGAAAGATTTGAGAAAAACAGTTAACAGCTTGCTTATTGTACTGGATATCTGTTTTATAGACCTCTGAATATAAGTATTTAAAAATAAAAAATCAAATTTCAACAAATACTTAAAAAATAATAACTATAGAGGAACATTCTGTGACAATGCAGTTAATTAGGAAGTCAGTAATAAATAGTTATTAAAAGCAAACTAATGTATTCACTTGGAAAAGCACAAAAGAAACTTCAAAACTGCATCAAAAATTGCATTGGAATATTAGGATATGTTATGAATAACATATTAATAAAATGTTACTTATGGAAACATAAACATAAATGCTATTTATGTTATGAAGAACAATAAATAAAATGCCACTTATGGAAACGTAGAGAGTACAGATGAAGCATTCCCAGAGGGAAATTGTACCTTCAGTATGTCTGTCGTAAAGTAAGAGCACCTGCAAATGGTTTAAGTTAAGCACTCGACACAAAACGAATCAGAAACAAATCAGAAGGGTGGGCTGGGGCTGTACCGACGCCTGGCCATGAGGCCCTGGGCTCGATCCCCGGCACTGTCCTCTTCAATAAAAAAATAATAATAATGGGAGGGGAAATTAAATAGGGAAATGCCATAGTTAGAGATAACAGCAAACAAAGGATATAGAAATAAAGAAATAAGAGCATTTACAAGTGCAAACATCTCTGCAAGGCTAACAGAGGATAAAAGAGAAAGGCCATAAATAAACAATATGAGATCTGAAAAAATGGACGTTCCTCTAGATGCATGAAAGTCAGGAGTGTATTTGAGGGTGTAAAGGTCTCCGCAGGATCTGTCCAGAAGCATGGTGCTCTCTGCTCACAGAACTCTCACGGCTGGGCAAACTCGGACACATTCAGCCTTCACCACAGTGCTGGGAGGTGGTTGGTTAGATTCTCAGCTTACATATAAGGGCATTACAGCACAGAGAGATTAACCAGTCAGAAAGAAAACAGCTGGAACAATGAAATTCATTGTTCAATCCTTTGAGACAAGCACTCACTGTTGAAATCCAAGGTCAAAGCACGCCACATTGGCTTCCTTTATGCTCCAGCTTCTTTTACATATGAACATTTTCTCATCTTGGTCCACAAGTTTGACTTGAACAATTCCCTCTGCATCTGTAGATCCATAACTTAAGGAAACATTAAATTTCCCTAAAATAAAAAAAAAAGGTTGGACAGACAATATTTCATTTATTTTCTTCCTTTTTAACTTGTCTTTATTAAAATATCTAACTTTAGATTTACTTTGAACATCATAATGGTTTTAACAAATGATAAGCTATTATTATTATTATTATTATTATTATTATTATTATTATTATTTGGTTTTTCGAGACAGGGTTCTGTGTAGCTTTACACCTTTCCTGGGACTCACTTGGTAGACCAGGCTGGCCTCGAACTCACAGAGATCCGCCTGGCTCTGCCTCCCGAGTGCTGGGATTAAAGGCGTGCGCCACCACCGCCCGGCGATAAGCTATTATTTTATGAGTCCTAATCGTTAGTGGCCACGCTGTTCATTGGCATAAACCACTAAATTCTCATACCAACCCTTAAAGATAAAAGTTATATTTATCTTCAATTGAAGACATGAAGCTGAGAATTGGAATTTGCTTTACTAACTGTGGTGGTTTGAATGAGAATGGCCCCCAGAAGCTCATGTTTGAATGGCTGGTAGAACTGTTAGGGAAGGTGGTGTGGCCGTACTGGAGGAAGTGTGCCACTGGGTGGGAGCTGAGGGTTCAAAAGCCCATGCCAGGCTCAGTCTCTGTGTGTGTGTGTGTCTCTGTCTCTGTCTCTCTCTCTCTCTTTCTCTCTCTCTCTCTGTTTCTCTCTCTACCTCCAACTTGCAGATAAGATATAAGCTCTCAGCTACTGCTCCAGCACCATGCCTGCCTGCCTGTTGCCGTACTCCCTTCCTGCCATGAGGATCTTGGACTTACACTCTAAAACTGTTAGCGAGTCTCCAATTAAACGCTTTCTTTTATAAGTCGCCTTGGTCACGGTGCCTCACCACAGCAAGAGAACAGTAACAAAGGCGCTGCTCTTCACTAACGTTACTCCAGCACTCACCCTCTTAGAGAGAAGGAAACAATGAAAGAAAGCATCTGAAGGATTTCTGCAGTCTCACAAATGTAAAGACTTCAGTGATTCAGAAGAAAAGTGATGCTGAGCATGTCAGCCGCTGCCTTCTTGCCCTTCAGCAGGCAGTAGAGACTGACCCAAAGGGGGAGCCCCATTCCTCTTTTGCACAGTACCTCACCACTTTTCATGACTTTTACCTAAGCACCAATAATGACTAAGCTATCGTGAGCAGACCTGTGTCACGGTACCTTTAAGAGGACTGTCTTAAGCATGCCTGTCCAAATACAGTGTGTGCCGTAACTTTGCATCCAAGGACAGATCTGGGTCTTCCTGGGATCCTAAACTGTAATGAGTCTTTGCCTGTGCAGACTTTGCGAAGAGCCTACATGCTTCCTTTTATTTAATTCCCCCAAGAGTCTCAGGACTTACAGACTTCTACTATTCATACTTTACAGGTGATGGAACATGGGGCCCAGAGAGGTCACTAAGAGTATCACTTAACAGCCAGGTAAGCTTACAGGAATTTGACATTAAACTTGACTGGCAGTGAGGTCCCCACTCTTTTAGATTTTATAGATTCCTAAGCTGCATGCCAGGATCCTAGCTCCCTAGTTGCATCAGGCCCCTGGACTGAGTGTAGACAAGGTCCTGCCTGAAGTGCTGATGTGGTCCCAGGTCAGCACTGTCTCCTGCTAACCTTGGATAAACAGTGTCAATGGAGTGGAGCCTGGGTAGGGGGAGGACAGTGTTGAGGGGACAGATACCAGGAGACGTGACTGAGGTTAGATTTCTGGTGGGTGAGCTGAGGCCGGAGCAGGCTGTATCAGTACCAATCTCATACTAAGACATTTTAAGGATTGCTTGTTTATTTATGTGGATGATTATGATTTATGATTATGATTGTGTGTGTGAGTGTGTGCGTGCGTGTGCATGTGCGTGTGCGTGTGTGTGTGTGTGTGTGTGTGTGTGTGTGTGTGTGTGTGTGTGTGTAGGGAGCACCAGCAGAGGTCAGAAGAGGTCTTTGGATCTCCTGCAGCTGGAGTGACAGGCAGTTGTAAGGCACCTAACAAGGGTGCTGGGTTCTGAATTCTGATGCTCTGGGAGAACAAGAGCTCTCTTAACTGCTGAGCCATCGCTCCAGCCCTCCACAGCAAGACTTTTCACTGAATTCTGAAACAATTGCATGGCCCGGTGAACAATCCCTTCAACCAAGTAGAAGTGAGTGGGGACATTCTGAAGGGCTGAGCAGCAAAGAGCAGCACCTCAGAGCCCCAGGGACTCAAGGAAAGACTGTGTTCTGGTGACCAACCCCTGGTTTTTTCTAGATGTCACTTCAGTCACTACTACCTAAAAACAGTTTTTAAAAGGTGGGTCATGACCCTCCACAGAGTTGCTTAGTTGATTGTGGATGGCAAAAGTTGGTAAAAGGTTCCTGAAAACACAACCAAAAGTTAATTAAAAATCCAATGTGTAGCTGGCAGGTGGTGCGCACTTTTAATCCCAGTACTTGGGAGGTGGAGGCAGAGGCAGGTGGATCTCCAAATGCAAGGCCTTCAGAACTCTGGTCTACAGAGTTCCAGGACAGCCAGGGCTACACAGAGAAACCCTGTCTCAAAAACAAGCAGAACAAAACAAACCAAAAAAAAAAAAAAAAAAAAAAGAATGAAAGGGGAAAAAAGAGAAAAACCATCAAATGTGTGCGATGATCTGAGGCGTTTCTGGCAGTGCGTGACCCTGTTGCTTCATGTGACTTCACTGCAGCCATGTTTCTGAACACACAACAGGCTCTCTTTCCACTGAGCATGCGTCATGCTGTGCAGTGTGGATGCGTGCTGCCTGAAATACCTTGGCTCAGATCCAAGGCTGCTGAGACACTTTTTACTGTACATACAAAGCTTTTTGCCTCCTACAGAAATGAAATGATTAATTACAGAACACAAAGACTCCTAATAGCTCCTCCCACTTCTCAGCACAGGAGCCTCAGATTAGTGTGCATCTTTGGATTGGATTGGACTAGAATGTTCGATTTTTAAAAACTCTTATTTGAGTTGCTGACTTCAGTAGTGTTGTTTTTCTTTTTTGATGCTTAGATGGATATTGGCTTAAGATCAGAACAGAATTTCCAACAATTTCTGAGATGGTCCTGAGCATACTTCTGCCACTTTGTATAATGAATGTACGTGAAGCAAGATTCTCAGCATTGAGGGGCTCTAGAACCAAAATGTTGATCAACTCTGAAAAACACTGAAGATTATGCCCTACGATGTCAAATATTCAGGCAGGATTTTTTTTTTTTTTTTTTTTTTTTTTTTTTTTAAGATTTATTTATTATGTATACAGAAGAGGGGTGCCAGATCTCATTACAGATGGTTGTGAGCCACTATGTGGTTGCTGGGAATTGAACTCAGGACCTCTGGAAGAGCAGTCGGTGCTCTTAACCTCTGAGCCATCTCTCCAGCCCCCGGGCAGGATTAACTCATGTTAAGTACACCCATCTCATTAGAATGCAAATTTGCTTTCCTGCTTAATAAATGGTAAAATTATACACACATCAGAGACATTTTTAAATCAACTTCTTGAAATCATTAGCCAATAATTGATTTGTAGCCCATTTCGTATATTCATATACTCAGAGCCACCCAAAAATTTTCCTGAGTGAAAAGGGGGTCATGAGTGGAAACAAGTTTAAGAAGCCCCGGTGTAAAGACTTGTCATCAGACTGTTTCATAGAGGAAGCTTTTGGTGAGAGCATGGGTGGCTTGGGGTCGCCCTCGCTAAGTTAGAGTGACTTGGTCACACCCGTCTTTCCTACCTCCATCTGTGCATGTTCCATTATTTGAGAACTTCGTCTCTGGATTTAGACATTCGAAACTCTTCTGGTGACAGTACGTGGGGAACTGCTTTCCGTTGGTGGCACACACTGGGGTGCCGTTCTTGGGGCACTGGTAAGGGAGCTTGCAGACACAGGTTCCGTCGACACATTTCTGCCACGGCTGGCAGAAGACTTTGTTACAGGAGCGGAGCGTGTATTTGTTCAGCAAGCACTTCCGGTCCACCAGATCCTCCTGAGGCGGCCGCGATGTGAAAATGCGCTGTGAACAGGGAATAACAACAAACAAAAGCTTTCTGTGTTCTCGGAATGTGAGGAAGTGAAGGAAAAGAACAAAACAGACCCAGCCGGCAGCTTAGGCGAGACTATGGGCTGGTGGTCTCACCAATCAGATAGACCTGCCTCCTAGCCCCAGTTGTGGGTACTTGGGGCAAGTTACCCTCTTGAAGAGTGAATGTTCTCATCTGCACAGTGAGGGTAATATCTCCTACTTTTAGCAGTTTCATTTGAAGGGTTAGAAGCAACATCAGTAACGGGTGGCAAGTTCCAGGAATGCAATTAATTGAGCTATTAGAAGGCCCGCATAAAAGTGGGTCTTGGAAGAGATCAATGAATCTCAGTGCCATGGTACGGAGTAACAGATTTGATGCTGAATACATCTCACAGGATTAATTTGAAGCTTGGCAGTTATTAATTCTGTTAATTAAATCAAAGCTATTCAATGAACTACTACTACATGGGGAAAACATGTTTGCTGGTATGGAAAAACATGTTTATTTTTGAAGTATAAATAGAGATGGCTCTAGCTATTTGGCGCCGGCCACCTGTGTGAAACTCATCTGGTGGTCAGACGCTTCGTCATTTCCTCATGCTGACGCCCCTTCCCTGTCCCAGGACTTGAACCTCAGCTGCGGCACCCTGCTGTCATTTAAAATGACCCAACAGGCTAAATGCACTGGGCCAGGTCCAGGAAGGAGAAATGCCCTGCTCCACACCCTATTTAAAAAAAATCCTGAGAAGCGGGGCAGATGTTGCTCCATCTCTGGAGCCCTCATTCCTACGGGGCTCTGGCTTCGTGAGCTACGTATACTTCCATGCTATCTTTGCTGAAATAAATCTTGTGGACTGCTTATTTCTGGGCCTCTAATTCTCTACATGATGGAGAAACAGACCACAGAGGAGCTAGCAGGCAAGAAAATGACGAACACACAGGAGAAGACACAAACATTTCAGGTCTTGTGCAAATAGTGACGTGTTGACAGTTGTGATACAAGGCATACAGCCTTAATGTTCATTTCATTCCTTAGCAGTCCCTCTTCCTGGCGGCGAGGGGTAGTTCCCTAGCCTTGGACTCTGGGCCTGGCCACGTGACTTTGACTAACCAATGGGAAGTTAACCACTAAATAAGAGAAACAGGCCCTTCTCAGCTGAGCCCATCATAGCTTAGTTGGTTCCTGTTCAATCTACAGATGTGTGTACTAAATAAAGTTTATACCGATGATATTTTGAGGTGACCTAATTATTATGGCATGATCCAACTGGCACAATGATTTCCTTGGAAAACACCAAGGAAAGTAAGTAGAAAGGTCACGAAAAGAAGCAAGATGAAGCTTTGTCTCTTTTTCTGAAGAGAGTAAGTAACTTGGATCTCAAGAGTAAACATCCATCCCAGAATCCTTCCCAGTGAAAGAGTGTTGTTAGGTCCACTCACTATAACTTAATTTCTCTCACTGTGGTCTTCAGTGGTAAGTTCTCTCACTGGTTTGACTGGTCCATTCAGTTTGCCTCATCCTTAGGGGAGAGCCCATGGAAAGTCATGGTCCAAATACCCCACAACTTCTTACCCAGCAATTATTCTGATTAGATTCAAAAGCAGAACATCTCTTTATTAATACCAAATAATGAATTGTTTCAGCTTACAGAGGAAGTTCAATATGGTCAATATTGCTTTGGCTGGTATTTATTATTATTATTATTATTATTATTATTATTATTATTATTATTATTAAGTAAATATTCCTCCTTTCCCAGAATCGGCCATTGGCACTTGTGGGGAGATGGCTGCACAGTGTGGGCAGGAAGAGCGGACCTTGCATACTTATCCCTAATTGCTCCAAAGAAACAGGACGTATTGTTTTGAAATCAACTCTATTGTTTTGCTTTGGGGATTAAAAAAAAAAAAACATCAGCCTGGTTCTTGTGGTTTTCCAGAGGTCAGTAGTGCATACGTGAGATCATAGTTTATTCTCCAATCCCCTGACCATTGCAGTTTGCATCTAATGGCCCCATCTGAAAAGCAATTTAATTAGTTCCCTTGTCTCACCGCTGTAAACAATGCTACAATAAATTTACCCATTAATCTCCCACATATGCTACTTACATCTGTCAGACACTCATCTGGAAGTGAAATGACTGAATCTGAAGAATAAACAACGTTAATACTGGAGGGTATCACTCAATTTTTCTCAAGAGAGCTGAAAACCTCTCGGCGTTCTGTTCCTGCTGCTATGTATGCTGCCTAAATTCCTATTTCCATGTCTCTAGTCTCCCATCATAGACTTCTTTCCCTTGGGAACTGTAAGCCCAAATAAACCCTTCCTTTTATAAACTGCCTTGGTCACGGTGTTTGGTTTTATTTATTTATTTATTTAATTTATTGACATAGGATCTCACTATGTAGTTCTGGCTGTCCTATGTTGGGGGATATTCAATCACACTGTGAACCCCGAGTTCACATTTACGTTAATTAAATAAAATTAACCTTGGGTCAGGAAGCTGAGTTAGCAACTAGTTGACAGAAAGTAATCATAGAGCATCTGAGAGCATCTGGAAGAGATAGAGAGACACACCAGAAGTATTAGGAAGGGATTTGGAGTGGCATGGGTTTATTTTGTTTTAGTGGAACAGAAGGACAAGTTTTTTGAGAAACACCAGAAAGGAGAAAAGGTTAGCTAGTTGCTACTTAGCCTCTCTGAGCTAGCAGGTTTTCACCCCAGCCTTTGAATCTCGAGTCTTATTTAAAATAAAATGGTAGAGATTTAGTGAAAGCTATCTTTAGTGGCAGCGACAGAGCCGGTGCTTGTGGGAACAGAATTACCACCAGGCTGCGGCCTGAGTGGCTAGGCTACTGCCAGAGAAGCAGGCTGGTAACTATGGAGAAGCAGGCTGGTAACTGTGGAGAAGCAGACTGGTAACTGTGGAGAAGCAGGCTGGTAACTGTGGAGAAGCAGGCTGGTAACTGTGGAGAAGCAGGCTGCTAACTGTGGAGAAGCAGGCTGCTAACTGTGGAGAAGCAGGCTGGTAACTGTGGAGAAGCAGGCTGGTAACTGTGGAGAAGCAGGCTGGTAACTGTGGAGGAGCAGGCTGGTAACTGTGGAGAAGCAGGCTGGTAACTGTGGAGGAGCAGGCTGGTAACTGTGGAGAAGCAGGCTGGTAACTGTGGAGAAGCAGGCTGGTAACTGTGGAGGAGCAGGCTGGTAACTGTGGAGAAGCAGGCTGGTAACTGTGGAGGAGCAGGCTGGTAACTGTGGAGAAGCAGGCTGGTAACTGTGGAGAAGCAGGCTGCTAACTGTGGAGCTGCAATTGCTAGCTGAAATAGCAGTAGATTAAGGTGCAGCCACTGTGTTGAAGATAAAACATCAGTCCTGGAACTCACTATGTAAATGAAGCTGGCTTTGAACTTACAAAGATCTACTTGCCTCTGCCTCCCAAGTGCTGGGATTAAAGGTATACAACATTTCACACAACACTTCACCCGACGGTTATGGTATTTTAGTACAGCATCAGAAAAGTAACTATTACAAGTCCCAAGGCAAAGCAGATTAAACAATTAGAGCTAAATAAAAACAGTGAGGACCTACAGAATTCTTGGAACTTTTGAAGCAAATAGATCATACATAGATATTGATACACAGACTGCAGAAATGACACAGCTGATTTTCATTGGTGTTCTAGTTTGGTTTCTGTTACTGTGATAAAACATGGATCCAAAACAACTTTGGCTTACAGATTGCAGTCTATCACTGAGGGAAGCCAGGTCAGGAACTCAAAGCAGGAACCTAGAGGACTGGCTCAGAGACCATGGCAAATACTTCTTACACTTTGACAGCCTAGGCCAACCTGCCCAAGGGATGGCACCTCCCACAATGCACCGAGCCCTTCCCCATCAACCACCAGTCAAGACAATGCCTCACAACACACGTCCGCAGGCCAATTTGTTGGAGGCAATTCTTCAACAGAGGGTTCTTCTTCCCAGTATCAAGTTGGCAACCAAGGTGAACTATCATTAATTGGCTAGAGTACCCCCAAAAGATAAAATAAGTAGCAAGAGATAGATAAAGCCCTAGGGATGCCAGGGTTTCCACTGGTCAAATATGCCTGTAACATTTTCAGTAGCAAGGACCAGATTTAAGAAAGAACGGAGCATCAAAAGATGAAATTAGCAGGTGCATGGATCAAAGACCATTCTGTCACTTGTCCCAAGGAATAACTAGACCTATGATAGAAAACCCTGGCCTAATCCCCAAATTGGGTGGCGCCCCCTACTGTGAAACCTTTAATCCAGTGCCCTATATTTAGCAAGCACAAGGACCAATAAAGAGTAAGAAAAAGGAATACCCCCACCTACATAGAACTCTTTTAAAAAACTTTGTTATTTTTAATCGTATGTAGATGTACATGAATGCAGATGCCCGCAGAGGCCAGAAGAGGGCATCTGATCCCCTGGAGCTGGAGTTACAAGTGGTTGTGAGCCGCCTGATGTGGGTGCAGGGAACTGAACTCAGGTGCTCTGGAAGAGCAGTCAGTGTTCTCAGCAGGTGAGCTATATCTCCAGCCACACCTAGAATCCTTGAAGAGAGTGGACAGTGAGTAGTTCACCAAATGCAGAGGTCACTGATAGTGATTAAGAACGAGTTCTGGAGCTCACTCTGACCCCACTCTTCCTGTCAGAACTTCCTTCATGGAGCCCTAGTGACTAGGATGGTGAGAGACACACTGTTAGGTTTTCTCATTGACACAAGGTCGACTTTTCAATTTTGAATGTAAGCTTCTCAATCCTTTCAGAAAGACGAAGACTTGGGGGAAACCTCAAAACAACAAAACGAAACAAACAAACAACAAACAAAAACAAACCAAAAACCACAAACAAAACAAACAAACAAAACAAGCAAACCCTATTTTCTTTCTTCTTAGATGTCAAATGGGAAACACATACTAAAAGAATAGTTGTCCCATGAATGCTGAATGTGCTGTTCAGTCATTGGGATGAGATTTATTGAAAACTATGCCCGAGTGCTCCTTGAGCCTGATGAATGGACATCTAACTGCCACCTGAACAGACTGTGGCCTCTAAGCTGGAACAAAGTTAAGAAACCTTCTAAGAGCTAAGACTGGACATATGGGCAGACGGGAGTCTGAAATGGGAACAAAAAAAAAAACTCTATTTTTTTTTAAAGGAAGATCTCATAAACATTTGCATTTGTCCCACACCAAAAAATACAAATTTAAAGCTGTAGCCACTAAAATAGTATAGAAAGATACAGAACTTCTACTGACTACCTTTCTTGTATATGACCTCAGGTATCCTTTCTGGTCTCACTTAATACCCGATTTTACTACTACAAAAACCAAGACTTGGGACATTAGCCAAATTGTCGAAGATGATGACCCAGTGGTTTCAAACCCTAACTTACCACCCTGACTGGAGATCTCAGTTGGCCTATAGTTCTGGATCCCAAAGTTGCTTTTTCTTCCATACTATCCTAATATCATCCTGGAAAAAAAAAAAGTCACAACATACTAAAGAACCTGCGTGTGCTTGTATCCAGATTGAATGGGTTTATTCTAGCTATCCTATTCTAACAGTCCTGCCATAGGGTGTCCACAGTTGGGAGTGGTTCTATGGAACAAGAACTTGTAAGATGAGTATCCAGTGGTATCACATCAAACAACAGTGGAAACAGAAGCCCCTTCATCCAGAAGATGAAATTTATAGCTCTAGCAAGGACCCTCCATCTGGGTAAGGATGAGAGAGCACAAAATGTGCTTTTTCAGGGTTTGTGCCCAGGAAATCATTGCAGTTGTTGTTGGTAGTCATGGTGGTGGTGCCGGGAATCAAATCCAGGATCTGGCACACACTAAACATACACTGTAACACCAAGCTACACCCCAAGCCCTGTGGATCAACTTGGAAAGAGACGGACTGTTAAATGCTTAAGGGAGAGAAATTTTACAGGCTAGCAAGCTTCAGATTTATTCGAAGTTGTCCTAGAGTCACTGGCCATTGTCTATGACAACAGATGTTGCATAATATTTATTTAACTCTGCAAAGATATGTTGCATTTGTTTAACTATGTAAAGATGTGTTACTGTTTTATCTTGCCTGCCTAAGGCACCTAAATAAAAATCTGAATTGCCAATATCGAGGGAGGAGGTATAGGTGGAACTTGTGGGCAGGGAGAGGAAGTAGGAGGAGAAATTTAGGCTCAAGGAAGAAAGAAAAAGAGAAGACAGGGAGACACCAGGGGCTAGCCGGACAGACATGGAGGAAGCAGGAAAGTAGGACATACAGAATGAAAGGAAGGTAAAAAGCCCTGAGGCAAAATGTAGATGAAGAGAAACAGGTTAAATTAAGTTAAAGAGCCAGTGGGTCAAGCCTAAGCTAAGACTGAGCATTCTTAATTAATAATAAGTCTCAGTGTCTTTATTTGGGAACTGGCTGGCAGCCCAAGGAAAATTCCAGATACAGATATCAAATTATCTGCCTGTTCAAGGAAGCGATAGAGCAAACCAGAAAGCAAAGCTAATGGCCAGGCCCGGGAGGCCCAAGGCTCCCCCAAATGTCCCTGATCGTTGATTCTTGGGATTTCACGAATATTCTCTAAGAATGGTCCCAAGGGGCCTGGGGCAATTGCTGAGAGGGTAAAGTCTTTCTGTGTAGGCAAGAGTACCTACCTGATTTTGGAATCCCAGTACCAGTGTGAAAGCCAGGCATGACAGGAGACCCTGACTCACAAGATAAGCTGGAGAACAATTGAGGAAGACATGTGAAGCTGACCTTTGGTTCTCCCACTGTGCTCAAATGGGTGAGCACACATGTATAAACCACACATGAGAATGTTCCTGAGGGCTTAACAAGAGCCAACAATGGGGATTCGATTGGAGTTCTTCCTACTTCCAGATCCAAAGAAGGCTGGATCCCTTATATAACATAGAAGATAAAGTCTTCATTTGTGAATGTGTTATGAAGGATGTAATAAGTCAAACATACCAGAGCACCCTATATGGGGTTCCCATGGGTAAAGAAAACATTACAGGACTTCCAAAAGTGTTCAAAAGGGGACTTGGAGATACATATAGCATGTCCCAAAGCAAAGGGACTCCCCTCATAGCAAAAGGAGCTTAGTCCAGAGGCACCAGAGCTGGAGAATTTTGGCAATTTTGGCAAATTAACTTTACTATGATGCCCAGAGCTAATGGAGATTTTATGTACTTAATAGAATTTGTAGACACTATGGTTGGGTAAAAGCTTTGCTTTGTAAGTCTCAAAGGGCTTCTGAAACTGAGTGTTAAAACCCTACTGAGGTTCAAGCTGTGTCAGAGTGACAATGGAAGAAACTTTGTGGCAAAAATAAAGTTGAGAAGTATCTGGTGGCTCAGGCTTCCACCAGGAATTACAGACTTCTTGATGACCTCAGGCTACTGGCCAGGTGGAAGAGATGAGTCATACTCTGTGTTTGGATCTAAAGGCCCATGGTTGAAGCCTTGGTTCCCAGCTTATAATGTGACAGGAAACTTTTAAGGGGGATCTGGTAGAAGAAAGTGAGGTCATGGGAATTAAGCTAATGATTTTTTTTTTCAAGACAGGGTTTCTCTGTGTAGCCTGGCTGTCCTGGAACGCACTCTGTAGACCTGTAGAGTGGCCTTCTGCCTGGGTCTGCCTCCCGAGTGCTGGGATTGAAGGCTACCACTGCCCAGATGTAAGTTATTACTTTTAAAGGAGATGTTGGGGCCCTTATCTGTTCCTCTGTCTTGTTTTCTGGTCATCATAAAGTGAATGGGTCTCATCTACCATGCACTCCTGCTGGAGTGTGCTGTGCTGCCCCAGGCCCAAGGCAGCAGTCCCTAACAACAAGGGACTAAGATATCTGAAAGTCTGATTAAAAAAACAAAACAAACAAACAAGTAAAAAACACAAAAAATCCTTTCTCCTTCTAAGTTGATTACCTTGGACATTTTCTTTTTGTAGTGAACAACAAATACTCTTAAAAAAACACTTCACTTTGTCTGAGAACCATTTTAACTTGATCCCAGGCCTTGGCAATTGTTTTTCTTGTAGAGGTTCCCTACACAGACGGTCCAATTGAGCCCTTATGGAATGTTTTACAGGAAGCCCTTCCTGTGTTTCAAGAGATGATGTGGGAGACTTGGAGAGAACTTGAAGGTGACAGATAGTGTCAGTATGAATAATCGTTGGAAACTACCCTCACTGCTATACAATAGGGTTGCTTCTAGCAGCTAAAGTTTCCTACAAATGGTCCCCTGTACAACTTCTGTCCTAGAGCCTGGGTCTCACGACATTTAGGAAAAGCAAGCATCGAGATTAGCTCCATTGTCTTTGGGCTGAACTTTATGAAGTGCTACTGATGGCCAGTCCCTTGGTGGGACTGAAAGGGGTCCAGCCACAGATCCATCACACATGAGTTAAATTTATCTTGCAAAGGTTACAAAAACATTACAAAAAAAGGGGGGGGCAAGGGAGGGACCATGCTGTGGGAAACACTAGGAAATCACCCACATTTGATTGGCTTCAAACTCTAGACCTTGGCTTCTCTAAATGAATTCCCGACTGAGCTCAGATTACTGTCCAGAAGAGACTACTAAAGCTCAGCATGTAATGAATAAATAGTGACCAGCTGGCTGACCTACTGTGTCTGTTCCTGTTGCTTAGTCAATGGGGGTGTTCTTTAATGCAGACTCACTACTCACTACCTGAATACTTCCAAACGCATGCCAAGCAGTTTCATTCCTCTGGCTCAGATCTACACCCTGGTTTGGTAGGAGGTACCCAGAACCAGTCCCCACACTGGTTCCCTAAAGAGTTAGAAATAGGCAAAGCCAAGAGGAAGGAGGATCTTAAACCGGGGAGAATCTAGAAAACGACAAACCCCCAAACACTCCAGACTGAAGCCCTCACCGGCTTATACATATTTGCTGTAGCTCAGCCTCTGACATACGGCTGGCATGGTAACTGCTGGAGCATTTGACTGTGTGTGCACAGACCGAGTTCTTCCTAACTTCCGATCTCCTGCTGCAGTCCTCAGCTGTAACTGGTCCAGAGCCTCTCCTCAGAGGCAGACTCTAGTTCCCTGTGTCTACAGCTGGCTGAAGTGTGAACATGCTCTCTGTTTCAGTCTGCCATTTTCTATGACCAGAATATTGAACAGCAGGCAAAGGGGGTCCTGTTTGGTAACATTCTTTCTTGGTTCTTGAAAGCAACTTGCGCGTATCTTACAGTGAGCCCTCATTGACTTCACCATTTTCACGACAACCTATCATGATGTTCTGATTTAAGAAAATCAAATCAGAAATCTGAGGAAGAAATCTGCCTCTAGCATTAAAAATAACAGAAACGTCTCCCAGCTGACTATAATTTCATTTTGAGAACACAGTCCAAGCTATTTGAACACATTTAGGTTGCTTCTATAATAAACTACATTATAAAAGTTGAGATAAAAAATTCCAGTTTCTTTCAAACTAATGTTTTTTAACTTCTGAGATTTTTGCAAATTTCATAATAACCTTTCTTTTATTTCACTGCATTCATTTATTTTTGTGGATAGTGGGGTGCATGAGCCACAGCCTGTGTGTGTGGAAGTCAGAGGACAACTTGTAAGAGTTGGCTCTCTTCTCCCACCATGAGGGTGCCAGGGATCAAACTCAGGTCATAAGCTTTGGTGGCAAGTACCTTTACCCATGCAGCCATTTAGGAGGCCCCAAATGCTAGCTCTTAAAACACTGAAGAAAGCTTTATTTTTGGAAGACTGTTCAATAAAAGAGAGACACTTTTCCTTTCTTCAAGTGGGGTATTACTGTATTTATTTTATTTTTAAATTTGTTCCAGGAACAAATGGGACCATATTGATTAATTTTACCTGCCAACTTTACCCAACCTGGAATTACCGGAGAAGAAAGTCTCGATGACCAGGTCTGTAGATCAGGTTGGCCAGAGTGAAGCGCATGTCTGTGAGGGGTCGGTCTTGGTTGCTAACTGATGTGGAAAGACCTGGTTGATGCAGACAGTACCGTTCCCTGAGAAGTGGTTCTACACCAGTGTACGGGGAGTCTAGCTGAGAGCAAGCAAGGATTCATGTGTCCTCTCTGCTCTTGACTATAGAGTGATGCTTTATGTCTCCGTGCTGACTTTCCCGCAGTTATGGACTATAACTTGGAATTAGAAACCAAATAAGCCCTTTATTTTAAAGATGCTTTTTGTCAGGGTATTTATCACAGGAACAGGAATAAAACTAGAATACAGAGAGAGAGATTTTAAATAAAATTTCTAATTATAAACGATTTGACAAAAAGGGTTTTTTGAGTTGTGAAATTTAGAAATCTAGAAAACATAAACCAACAGTGAACCCAATTCCCAGAGATAACAGCTGTTACATATCTGTCATGAACATAGCAAGAACCTTTCAGTTATCATATATAGAAGCAGTTATACTGTACATGTATGGGCTGTGTCTATATAGCTATGCACATGTGTGTAGGTGTATTTTTCTATAACAAAATATATTATAATTTAATCCATTTTTATCAATAAATGTTTAGCTTAGTCCCGCTTTATATATATAATAACATTTTAAATGGTACACATCAAATACATAATTCAGATCTCATAAGTGGTTTTTCGTTACACAGTTGCTTCTACAAGCTGCAAGAAGACAAAACATTTTGGCAATGCCATC
Organism: Peromyscus maniculatus bairdii; assembly: GCF_049852395.1. Classification (NCBI taxonomy): domain Eukaryota; kingdom Metazoa; phylum Chordata; class Mammalia; order Rodentia; family Cricetidae; genus Peromyscus; species Peromyscus maniculatus. Next base: position 109,560,196 of record NC_134857.1, on the reverse strand, counting down.
TCAAAGTTCCTTGGTCACCAAAGTTGACAGTCATCAACGGATATTTAAGACATCTTAAGTATGTTTAGCCTTAAGAGACAATGTAGTATTGCAGCTTTATCTTCTTTTGGAGATTGCAAAGCCTTCACTCTGATGGGGTGGATTTGCTTATCTGGAAGACAAGTGGTGCTTAAAATATCTGCTCCCTTTTCTGCCTCAAAGGGCTGCAAAGCATCACTCCTCTTTCTCACCAAAGATCCAATTGAATCTGGAATGATGTGTCCAGCATAAATCCCTCTTGTCCAGTAGTCTCTTCCTGACCTCTCAGCTTCGGGTGATTTGTCCTCTCACTAAAGTTATTTGCCAAGTGGTATTTTTACAGAGATATTTTGTAACCCTGTTCTTTATAATAGTATGAAAATGATACATATTTAAGCAAAAACTATGCTACAAGTTTTGATCTTTCTTGGACTAGTGACAGTGGTGAAATTCTGATGAAAGGCTGGGCCACAACTCCCCATCTGCCACACAATCATCAGATGAGCAACATCATCTTGCCAGTATATCCTAGACATTGTGTTTTGACACCCTGACATGTATACAAAATGCCCAGTACTCAGAACTGTGTTCAACAAACTGTATAAGATAATTAGTGCTCTATAAAATGGGCTTTTATTAGGTGGTTTTGTCCAACTTCAGGTTAGTATACTTTGAGCATGATTAGATTAGGCTACACTGTGAAGTTCAGTTATGTTGAATACATTTCCCACTTAACACTTTCAATATATGATGGGTTCATCAGGATGTGATATCATTGTAAGTAAGGAATATCCTCATGATCTTGTGCTATTCCCCCATTTTGCATTTTCAAATGTAATTTGTCTTGTTTATTTTTTTCCATTTGGCATATTTAATCATCTTTCTATAATTTCCTTAAAAGGATACTGAAAGAAGAATCAGTCTTACTTTCCTATCACGATACCTTACAAGCAGAAGCATAGTGAATGTTTATTGATTTGTTATATCAATAACTTATAGCAATGAATCAATGAAGCTCCTGTCCAGCTCAATGTTAATGAGCATGTACAAGCATATAAAAAACTATTTCATTAAACTCATCTTATCAAGATACAAATAAGGAGACCTGTTAGTTGCATTCTTAATAACTAACCTAAAATAATAGTTAAGTCGAAATCACATCTTTTAAGGATTTTCCTGTGTTTTTATAATCTTTAAAATGTCTCCTTAAAAGAGTTTCCATAACGACCGAGTCACTCACCTCGCAGGAACTCAAGTGGAGGTACAAAAGTAACAGAAGGAGATGAGCAGGGTTCATGCTGGAGGTGTGCAGGCCGTCTCCACGGAAGACTCTTGTCCATTCCATATACTCCCCTGAAATTTAATTTTTAACCTCTGAAAAAATATTTAAAAAGGAAAAGCCTCCTAGAGCTTTGTACTTTTGAACTCTTGGAGGACTTGGCTGACATCCAGAGTTTTACCGTAACTGAAACAAAAAAAACAGCCTTTGCAGCAAGTATCCGAGGCCGACGACCAATAGGAAGTGTTCAGACCAGGGGAGACCGATTGCTCCATCTTGGCCCTGACAATGCCCTGATTCTGTTTTCCATGGAACACAGAAAGGACCATGGAAGCGATTTTTTCCTTTTATGACATTTGGCAAATAAAATTACACCCTTTGCCTTAAGATTGAGGAGGGGAGATCTGTGGCAGCTGAAATGCTGCCTGTCTGCGTTCTCTAGAGGCAGATATAAGACAGTCTTGGTGCAAGATTCCATCAGGCATCAGTACCCATGGAAGACAGAAACAGCAGGAATCAGGAGGAGCAATGGGGCATCTGTGTGGGTCCAACAAAGCCTTGGCCTGCTTATGAGGTGCTCTGGAGAACTGTGATTGGCCAGTTCTCTGCTTCAGAGAAAAAGACTGGACCATTACATCCCTCCCACCTTGTTCGGTCACAGGTGCTGCTCAGGACACCGTGCCTTTTGGTAAAGCAGATGCAGACAGACACAGAAGGATCTGACAAGTCCTTGTCATCGGATGTTTTCTGGCACTCTTCACAGCCAGCCGGCAAGTCCACATGCTGAGGCCGCAGCTGACGCTTAGCCGCTGTCTCTTCTTCATTGATTCCATACCCCTTTCCCTCCGAGCTTGACCTCTGTGGTTTCAGTGGCTTACCTGACAGTGTATCCCACAGCCTCTTCCGGGCATGGGTGGAAGTTCTGGCTTCCACTCTCAGCTCAAAGTTGCTGTTCCTTTACTGTCAAAACAGGCACGCCCGCAGTCACGTGACACACATACTTCTTCCACCCCTACCCCTGCTGTGATAACAGGAGTTCTGCTTCCCCTGAGTTATTAAGGCCAATTATCCCATCAAGATCAAGGCTCCTGTTCCTTCTTCCTGGTTTCTAGACATAAAGAGCCCAGTGTGCACCAGGGAACAGCCTTAGTTTTCATTGGTTCTATGGGATTTTGTTGATATTGAGGCAGGATGTCAGTTTCACAATGTAGCCTTGGCTGACCTGTCCCTTACTATGCAGACCAGGATAGCCTCAAACTTATAGGGATCCTCTTCACTCTGTCTCCTGAGTGCTAGGATTACAGGTGAATGCTACCACTCCTGGTTCAAGAGTACCCTTACTGTACCCCTAGTGAAAGTGTGGTACTTTGGGGGATCAAGAGTATAACTCCAAAGAGTATGCAGTTGTAAGAACAGGAAGCATTGAGCACCGACCTGATTACTGGGAGTGATGGTGAGTGTGGTGGTTCCTGTATCCCTTGGATGTTTCCAGACTGGTGTATCCTTCCTATCAGAGACACACAGTTAAATAAGAGGCCGTCGTTAAGTGTGCATATTGATTCCTAGAACACAGCAGCAGCCCTCTCAGAGTGCCATTAACTGGCACCTTAGCTCTGCACACAGCAGGCCCTCCGATGCTGTACTACCTGTTGTGGGCGTGGTATGTGATATGATCAGCGGAATGCATGGGCATAGGCCAACTTCTGTATCACATTTGCTGTCACGAGAATACTCTTATCAGGCAGGTTGTTATGTGGGCTCTCCTGCTGGAAGAAGTGACTACTCTGAGATCCTTTAGTTTATGCTGCTAACTAGATCTGTAGGCCCCAAAGGCACACCCATATCTCAAATATATCTACTGTGGTGATAATATACGACTCTAGGACTGAAGGGATCGGATGTAGGCAGTCAGCCACTAAGTTGGAACTTGGTCTCCTTGATGAATTGTGCCATCTTGTGGGCACAGTGTTAGACTCTGTGGCTACTGGATTGAGCATTTGTTGATGACAGTGGCTAAATAAATAGTGGCTAAATACCTCGTGGGTAGCTGCCATCTCTGCCTCCAAGGCCACGTCTGCCTTGTGTTCCTTATGCCAGCGCTGGGCTGAGTCTGGATAATATCAAACTGTCCTAAAAATTAGTGTCTTTTCTCTTGGAGTGTTCTGGTAGAGGTTGTAATGCACTTCTAGACACACGATACATGATATCCTTGGCTTATTTATTCCACATTTATCAGGAACCAGAAGAGTACAGGTTGCTTCTCAAAATGAGTATAGTTCTATGTTTTTGGTGGACTGTCCTGCCCTATCTCCTCAATTTCGCATTCCTGTCTCTCACTGAGTCCTCTTCAAATACCACACACTGTTCTTCTCCGTGGCTGATGCCTCTTGATTTTCTGTCAGCCAAAAGAGTCTAAAGAGTCCCAGAAATCTTACTAGGCGAATGCTTCTTTGAGGGTGGGGCGTGTAACATGAAATATTTTGTCTTTCACTGTAGAGAAGACATTCTGACTTTACGGCTGTGCCCAGGCTTCCTCTCTTGTCCTTAGGAGCACACATATCTTAATCAAAACACCTGCATGCTATCACTACTCACTGCGAAAACAATAACATGTTTTATGGAAAGTCCAGAGGACCCAGATTTCTTCTGATTTTATAATGACAGAAAGTAGGAGATAAGACTTGTCTAACTTAGGTTCCCAATTCTGTGATAAGCAACCTGGGGAAGAAAGGGCTTGTATAAGCTTTCTCTTGTCCATCATGAAGGAGGAAAGGGCATGCACTCAAGGCAGGAACCTGGAGGGAGGAACTGAAGTAGAGGCCAGGGAGGAACACTGCTTAGCCTGATGGCTGGCTCAGCATGCACTCTTACACACCCCAGGACCACCCTCCCAGGCACGCAGCACAAGCCGTGGGCCGGCCTTCATTGTCAATCATCAATTGGGAAAATGCCCACAGGCTTGCCTATGGGCTGATTTGATGGGAGCATCTTCTCAATTGAGGTTTTCTCTTCTCAGATGAGTCTAGCTTACGTCAGGTTAACAAAAACCTAACCAACACAAGAACTGAGGAGACACTGAATGTACACTATCCTAGTGAATGCGAACTGTTTCTGATTCTCTTTTCTGCTGAAAAATTTCAGTTTACCTTTTATTACTATGCTTTAAAATATTGCTAAGCTAGAATGAAGATTGTCACTTGTAAAAGAAATCCCACTGAACAAGTTTTAAACCTTAGGTAATGAGTAGAATTTCTTTAAAAAAAGATTTGTGTGTGTGTGTGTGTGTGTGTGTGTGTGTGTGTGTGTGTGTGTATGTAAGTGTGTGCCATGTGTGTTCAGGTGCCCATGGAGGCTAGGAAAGTGCATTGGATTCCCTGGAGTGGGAGTTTCAGATGACTTTGGATCTCTGGAAATAGGTCCTGGGAACTCAACTGGGAATGCATGGTGTACATAAACATACTCACAGGCAAAACACCCATACACGGAAAAATAAATTTTATAAATTCTGATAAATTGATGAGCTTGATGTTATAAGGCCGAATAGCACCCAAAACCCCAACCACCTCTCACCCAGGTTGATGGACTATTGGATCTGAACAAGGGCTGCATCTGTAAACTCAAAATTCTAGTGGAATTGAAGGGGAAATTGGTATAAAATGCTGCCTCCTCAAGCAAGGGACAGTGACACTTCATGGTGTCTTCCTTTGGGAAACGCAAGGCACTTCGTGGAAGAGCTGTGCTCATGCTGGTACCCATGATGCCTGTCAGGGATAGGCTCCCTGGTGGTTCCCACTCCTGTAAGGGAAAGACACATCCTAATAGATTCATAGCACACCGCTTCAACCCCGCCCCCAATCCCACAGAGAAATGCTGATGTCAGAAACGTTTTTAAGGGTGGGGAGATTGGTTACAGACCATGGTTTCAGAGTGTCAGTCTGCCGAGGTGGGGAGGGGATGAAAGAGCATAGCTCGGCAGAGCATGGCATGGCAGAGCATGGTACGGCACAGCAGTTCACCTTACGGTCTTCTCCAGGAAGCAAAAGAGGAGGAAGGTTTTGAGCAGCCCCTGTAATCACCTCTCTTCCTCCATTCAGGCCCCACCTCCCAGAGCTGTGACATCAGCTGAGTTCAAGCCTTCAGTACATCAGCATGCATGGAACAGTTCAAAATGAAAACACAGTATTTATCAAACATGGGCCAGCTCCCTCAAGAACGTTTTTAAAAATAAACTGGTCAAAACCCATTTAAATCTCTTATTACTCACACAAATCATATGGCTGATTTCTGAGAGAGGCCACTAAGCATCCGTGTAATTTATTACGCGATAAAATAAACGTTAGATTTGAGTTCTTTTTTTTTTTTTTTTTTTTTTTTTTTTTTTTTTTTTTTGGTTTTTTGAGACAGGGTTTCTCTGTGTAGCTTTGCGCCTTTCCTGGAGCTCACTTGGTAGCCCAGGCTGGCCTCGAACTCACAGAGATCCGCCTGGCTCTGCCTCCCGAGTGCTGGGATTAAAGGTGTGCGCCACCAACGCCCGGCTAGATTTGAGTTCTTAAGAGCATGTCTGAGTTGAAAAGTGAAGTGTGGGAATAGTTCTCAGAAAACAGCTGGCCAGGGGGTCCCATGTGACTTGCAGATGAAAGATGGCTGTAGAAATAAGCATCCGTAGCAGACAGTTTTCACTGCGTGAACTAGTTTAGCAAGTATCTCCAAATTTCTGGGAAAATATCTGGACTCAGTTATAAGATTCTTGGGCTGGAATAGATGTTGAATTTTTGAAAAAAGTCATACTGCAAAGAGACATTTAGATTTGAAAGGGAGGCGGTCTTGTGCCTTATCGAAATCCATGTGGGGGAAGTCGTAGCATAAACTGAGCAGCGTTTTCCTTTTCCTCTGACACGACATCCATGTGACTGGATGAGAGCCCCTCCCCCAACATTTTCTCAGCCTGAGCACCTGGCGAAGAAGTGGAAGAATTGCAAAGGCTTGTGACTGGCAGGTGATGAACTGTCCTGGCTTGTGACTCAGCAGGTGATGAACTATCCTGGCTTGCTAGTTTCTAAGTTCTGGATTTCAGTAAGAGAAAAATCTTTCTGCCCTTCACAGGAATGAAATAGAAATTTTACCATGCTTTTCAGTTTCTTCTTTGTGCAAGCAAGCTTTTCCTCCTGTTGCTGGACAAGCATGAAGAGCAAAGGGAGATGCTGTGTCGTTTCAACAGAAGGTGAAATCTGTGCCAGTTGCACATCTAACTGGGCATTGAGCACCTATCTAGCCAATAATATGCAAATATCTCAAACTAAATGGGTAAATTTCATTATTTCTTTTATTTTAGAATACTACTTTTATGTATATATCTTGACATGTAAGAAGAAATTGCCATTCCTTAAAATCAAATTGCAATCTTTCTTTGCTAAATTAAAAGGAAATTTTTTTCTTCCACTTATTGCATTAGTTATGGTTAATTAACATTCTTAATGCCTACCTAGAGTAGATGACAAGTTGAACAAAAATAAACAGATTCAAATTCTCTCTCATTTGTGTGTATTTCTCTCTCTCTCTCTCTCTCTCTCTCTCTCTCTCTCTCTGTGTGTGTGTGTGTGTGTGTGTGTGCGCGTGCGCGCGTGTGCTCATGCACATGTGCTCCCATGGGTACACACACTCATGGATGTGAGTGTCAAGACCAGAGAAGATGTCAGATGTCTTCCCCTCTCACTCCCCACATGCTTTTTTTGGAGACAATGTCTCTTGCTGAAGCTCACTCTTTCGACAAAGCTGGATGGCTGAAGAGCTCCTGGGCCCCACTTGTCTCCCTTATCCAAAACTGGGGTTACAGGCACCCAGGGCAAGGTTCAATTTTTATTTGTGTGTTTGGACTTCTTGCTTGTATAGCAAGTGCTCTTATCCACTGAACCATCTCTGTAGCTCCATAGATTCACAGTGAAAACATTACTTTCTATTCAAAAGAGCACTGCATTGCACAGCTGTGTGAATGCACTTAATATCACTGAACAATTTAAGAATGACAGTGGTGACACTCGCATTATGTATATTTTTGATAGTTAAAAAAGCATTGGCAACTATTCAGTCATATATTGCTCACTGTGCTATCTCATGCATTCACACATGTGTTGTGTGCATGTAACTTATGGAGGGGCCCTGAAAATGGTAACTTTATTTAGAGCATTCTTCTATGGCCAAAATATAGGGTTGTTCTAGAGGGTGGAAAATGGAGCTTCTTCAGGAAAGAGGACATGTTTTGACAAAGGCCTATAAAGGACAGCTAGGCAATAATTCTGGCCTGATGGGCCAGAGGGATGGTGTGTGCACATACTGATTAGTAATCATATAGAAGGCTTCAGTAATAGGTTTTATACTCTGAAGGGAAACTGCAGAGCTATCTGGGGGGCTGAGAAGGAGACTGTACAAGACAGCCATTTTACTAAGTTCACTATATCATCAAATGCAGGGCAAACGGAAGGAATTACGTCTAAGTGTTTATTTAGTGTGGGGTAACAAGCATCCTCAGAATGTGAGATGTTGTCTGTTGTGATGCTGGGGCATTTGAATTCTTATAGATTACATTGAGTGATTTGTGGTAGGAATAAAATAAATGACAGTGTCCAAAGGCCTGTACTCAGCTAAAGACAATACAAAGTCACTTCACAAGGAATCAATAGAAACCCATCATTTTTGGTAAGAGACAACAAGCCTAGGATAGGGGTAGGGATGGTACTGATGAGAAAAGAAGAGTATGCCTAAAGGTCTGAGCTCAGGCATTGAAAACCAAGAGTCTGATGCTGCTGTGAGGACAGATGGGGGTATTGAAAAGATCTACAAGTTGGGAGAAAGAAGGGAGAGGAGTGGGCTGGAGAGATGGCTCAGCAGTTATGAGGCTTCCACATGGCAGCTCACTCTCTGTAACTCCAGTTCTAGAGGACCCAACACCCTCACACAGACATGCACGCAGGCAAAACATTAGTGCACATAAAATAAAAATAAATTATTTTGAAAAAAGAAGTGAGAAGGAAAAGGATGGCCCTCTGGGAATTTGAGGTTTGAGTTGTCCCCCTTACTAGCTAGGGCAGTTTCTTCTCTCCTCTGAATGTCAGTTCCTTACTTATATATACAATGGTCAGCTGCCAGGTGTTCCAGAAGGTCTTGTACAAGTTCAGTGGTTTTATCACACAGAGTTGGAGATAACAGTGGGACATCAAATGGAGATACAAACATTGAACTTAATGTTATATGACAATGTCAAAATCAAAGCCACAAATAACTCTACCCTCCTATGAGGTACCTACATACAAGTATATACATATATATATATATATATATATATATATATATATATATATATATCCAGCTATAACATCTGAATTTAAAATACATTTGCCAATTTTTTTATATGTGGGGCTGGTGTGTACTTCTTCCAGTACTTTATAATTTAGGGTAAATGACATACTTGATTTCCTAATGTCTCTATATCTTTTATAAAGATCTTTCAAAATTTTATTCACAACCACCTTCCGATATGGGGATCAATATTTGCCTTCTTTCAAATAAAAGATGGTCTTGTCAAATATCAAGAGATGTTTCAGACAATTCGGATATAAAACAAGTCAATCAAATTAATAACTAAAGGTCACTTCTTTTATTATGTTTTAGAGATGTAGAGAAACCAGTGTCGGAGATGAGACGGCCAAGGACACGAAGGTGAAAACGCATCATATTTGATGAATGAATAAAACTACCTGGGACTAAACATTAAAAGATGGTTACCTTCCTATCAGATCACACACACATTTTCCTATTTTAATAATAACAGGACAAAACAAAAACAATACAGCATACAGAGTTACATAGGGTTTTTTATTTGTTTGTTTGTTTGTTTGTTTGTTTTGTGCGGGGGGAGGGGGAAAGGCAAGAAACTGCGAAGAACGCAGCAGGCGTGGTGACAGGTTCTGACGTGCCCCGGTCGGACCCGGAGCGGAGCACCGCTCAAATTGAGACGTGGCCACCCTCTGTGGAGCTGAGTCAGGCTGGGGCACCACGGACAGCCAAGCCAGCTCGTCTCCAGGACGGAACGCCTCGCCGGCTATTCGAATGGAAGGATTCAGACGCCTGCTGTCTCCAAGGGCAACGCGCGACCACACTTCCGGAAACGTCGCGTGCTCGGGGGGGGGGGGGGGGGGCGCCGCTATTTCACGTCACCTCCGCCACGCCGGGCTTCGAGCATCCGGAGAGGTCGCGGCGGGGATTACATTAGACAGGATTGTTTCTCTTCCGGTGCTGGACGCTGTATTAGGGGCGGCTTTAGGGCCGCAGCGTCCGCTAGTGACAGGCTCTTCCCGCAGAGCGGTCCTTGGCGTTTCTAGCCCGGTCAAAATTGTGGACGGGTACGGTGGCCGAGGAGGTTTGAGCGCGCCGGAAGTGTTCCCCGGCGCGGGCGCCTAGCCGGGCCGGAGACGCACGTGGCGCGGTGAGTGCTGCGGCGGCGGCGGCGGGCGAGGGTGTGGGATGGAGCGGGCCGGGGCAGCGTCCCTCCCTCCGGCCCCCGTTCTGGTGTCCTGAGCGGAGCTGAGGGCCCTGTGCTCAGAGCCCGCAGTGACCGGAGCAGCGGGCCTTCTCTTTCACCAGGCCGGAGGGAGCATGTCTTTCCGAGGCGGCGGTCGCGGAGGCTTTAATCGCGGTGGTGGAGGCGGCGGCGGCGGCTTCAACCGTGGCGGGGGTAGCAACAACCACTTCCGAGGGGGAGGAGGCGGCGGCGGCGGCAATTTCAGGGGCGGCGGCCGAGGAGGATTTGGACGAGGGGGCGGCCGTGGAGGCTTTAATAAGTTCCAAGATCAAGGACCTCCAGAACGTGTCGTCTGTAAGTCGTCTTCAGAGCCTAAGCTCCTTTGCAGTGGGAGTGGGGTCGGGCAGTGGGTTGTGTTACCAGCAGCGCGTCTGCTGGTCAGGCTCCGAAAGGCAAGTCTGTAGGGCACACTGACCGAGAGTCCTGTCGTAGCTTATAAGGAAGTGATCGTGAGGACTGAGATGCGATCGGAGGTGAACTTGAGTTTGGACGGAAAGGTTGAGAATTAGACAGTATTGAGTGCCCAGCCCGTGCTAAGAGAGAACGTGATTCAGGATTAAGTTTCTTTGCTGTCGTAGTGAGATTGGTGCTGTGATCCCTAATAATAAAGTTGAAATACAAAGCCACGTTTTTAGCCTCCATAGTCCGTGCTGTCGGTTACCAGAAAGCGAGGGAAAATGGGGAATTGGCTTGGGAGAAGGCAAGAAAAATGCCTGACTAAAGTAATTTTGAGTAATTATCAGAAAGGTGTCATGAAGGCATGGGAAGAAAGAGGAGAGGGGTGGATCTGTATGCGCGATTGGTTTGCTGGACAAAAGGGTGCAAGTCAAGCGGATGTTGTAGTAAGCCATATATGAGATATTGAGAGCCGTGTTCAGTAAGGTGACATGAAGAAGAAATGGAAAGCTAGGAGGTATGTCCAGCCTTTTAACACCGTCATCTACAGAACCGCGGTCTACTTAGCGCGCACGAGCTATCTTGAGGGCTGTGTATTGGACACATGGATGAAAAAGAAATTTCAAAGGAAACATAATAAGTAGAACTTGGTTAATGCTGAGAATAAAAGGTTCTAGTTGTTAAGGGCGGGAGGGAGTTTTGTAGTCTTACAGTATTTAATTCTAGGGTATAGAAACAATGGTATTTGTTTTGTAATTCTAGACTTCCCTGGAAAGGGTGATCATTGGTGAAGAAGTGATAGTGGTAACGAGTTCTAAGGAAGGAGGGACAGTGAACAAAAACCAGACTGATTCACGTTTCTAGGCTGGGGAAAAGAGAAGTGTTTAATGAAATTGTAAAAGCCACGGCATGGTAACTGTCAATTGTTGGGTGATCTCCGTGTACCAGGCACTGTTCTAAGCACTTCACTTGTTGTTCTGGTTACTCGTGTATTAGGTGTGGCTGCAGTGAGATGACTAGCTTCATGTACAAGGGTGCAGAGAGAAGGGGAGTCTCTTCTAGGTCCCAAGGTAATGAATGGCATGCTAACTTAGGACCAGAGTGTTGATAACTAAGCTCTGCCTTAAAGGAGATCAGATATGGGGAGAGACCAAGTGGCCAAGAATGCGTCCAGCACAGTTGGTCAGTATCTGAAATGACTCCATGTCTGTTTTCTTGTGCTGTTTCAGTATTAGGAGAGTTCATGCATCCCTGTGAAGATGACATCGTTTGTAAATGCACCACAGAGGAGAACAAGGTGCCTTACTTCAACGCTCCTGTTTATTTAGAAAACAAAGAACAGATCGGGAAAGTGGATGAGATATTTGGACAACTTAGAGATTTTGTATCCTTCCTAATGGGATGAGCCAGTGATCTCATTGAGGAATTATTGTCCCTCCCCTCCCTGCCAGTTAAATATCAGTTAAAGCAAATCCGTTGCTTTGCTTAGTAGACTGTCCTTTTGGGAAGTTCTGGGAATAGTGGCCATTTGGACAAATGCTACAGGATTGTATTGGCTCTGCTGTTGCTTTGCATAGGATGGTTCCACTGGAATATCATTGTAGAATTGGGGTACTGATTGTGTTTTTTAAAGAAAATATCATTTCCTCTTGGAAATTTTTGTTTGTTTGTTTGTTTGTTTGTTTTGGTTTTTCAAGACGGGGTTTCTCTGTATAACTTTGCGCCTTTCCTAGAACTCGCGGAAATTTCTATTTCTTATATAGCCCAGGCATTCTTTTTAAATGCTTAAACTCAAAAGTTTAATGTCTTCTTGCATCTTTATTTCTTACTTGTTCCTTAATGTAATTAATAGTATTTTTCAGTTAAATTGTCAGAAAACATGAAGGCATCTTCCTTTAAAAAGCTACAGAAGGTGAGTCAAACTTAGAATTACAATTCTTAGATTCAGAAGAGAATGGTGTGTGCCTTAGGGATGGTCTTACTTGAGACCCTTAGGGCTCCTGCACTGTGATGCAGGGAAGCTCTGAAGCTGGTTCACAGGCGTTGAGTTTACTGTTCCCCAAGTGTCTCTGTGTTGTAGCCCTGGTTGGCCTGGAACTCACTTATGGAAATGAGATTGACTTCTAACTTGATGTGATCTTCCTGCCTCCACCTCCTGAGTGCTGCAATTACAGGTATGTGCTATTGCACCCAGTCTAAGCTCCCTAGTCTTGAAAAGTAATGTTTTAGCCAGGCATGGTTTTGCAAGCCAATAGTCCCAGCACTTGGAGGCAGAGAGGCAGGAGGACAGCTGCTTTGAGTCTAGCTTAGGCTACATAATCTGTCTCAGATACAAATAAGTTACTTGACAGATGTAGATAAGATTCTACGGGGTTTCACATGTATTTTGTTAACATGGTATATGCTATTTAAAAAAACAAAAAAGTTGACATGAAACTAACGTGGGACTAAATTTATTCCTAGCCTTCTTTGAGATAGTGCTTTTGAAACGGAAAGCTAAAATGAACTAACCATCACAGATCCCTGAGGACAGCTCTTAAGATGACATCCTTTTAGGTCCCCTTCTTATAAATGGGACCCAGTTGCTCTCAAGTAGCAGCCACAATGCAGTTTCAAGAGAGAAAGCTGGAGAATTTTGATGTAGTTAGGCCAGTACTTAAGCACTGGGCTAGCCACAGAGCAGGAAGTGTATTCTACATAGAGAAAACTGGAGTATCAGGATGGCAAACTGCAGAAGGATCCGATGGACATAGAACATTTAGGATGGGTGGGGAAGGTTCTGAATTAAAGGGCTGATAGGAAGGAGCTTGAGAAGTCATGAGAAAGATTAGGTTTTAGTGTTAGCACTGTTTCTAAATAATAGGGTGAGCTTGATCTTTACATTTGTGCTTTAAAAGAACACTGGAGAAACAGAAAAGCCCATTGGAAAGGGCCAGCCATTAGGCTGCACGAAGCCATGGATGCTGTGGGGCAGGTTTAGAGTCCATGGAAATGAAGAGGAGGTGGGGTTGTGAACATATGTATATATAGGAAGAGGAATCAGTGGGACTTGGTAATTAACTCAGCCAGTCATTTCTTAGTTTGATTTCGACATCTTTGTAGGTTATGATCCTGCTTACTGACTTGGGCAGCATTGGAGAACATAGGTTGAAAGAAGATAGTGAATTTCATTTGGGATACAATGAGTTAAGATACTTGATGGTCAGAAGATCAGGACTGACACAATTGCCAGTGAAGGGAGAGGGGCATAAACATGCTATACAAACAGAGACATGAAAGTAGAATAGTTTGGTGCGGGGGAACAGTGCACATAGTGCATTCAGGAACGTGGTAGTCAGATGTCAAAGAGCTGGTGGAGTGGTGGGTCCAGAAGCCAGGTTGGAATAGGAGAGCAGATGGAGACCATAACTTGCTGATAGCAAGTGGCCACTGCTTGTAGATAACTCTGAAAAGGTGTGCTTGGGGCTGAAGAGCTCAGAGAGACAGTGCTGAGGAGGGATTCTCGTGGTCTGTGGCTTGAAAACAGGAAGTTCCCTGTTAGAACTTGAAGCCGTTCTGATCCCTACCTTTCTTACTGCAAGATTATTTGAGGATTTATTTAGTTATGTATCCCCCAACCTCCATCCCGTTTCCTGTTTTGGTTTCCAGTCTTCTGCTGTCTGAGTTCAGGTCCTCCTTACCCAGCCTAGGTTATTATAAAGTCTAAAGATAGCATTTTGGCCTAATTGTGCTTTCTGTGATGATGGAATTAATTCCTTGACCAGTACAATAGCATTTAGTCACACAGAGCACTGGACACATGGGATGCCCTGACATGTCTCCTGCACTTAAGTTTTCATCCCATGTCTGATCACTGATTTAAACCGAAGTAGGTCTGTATTGTGGGTAGACTGGGCAGTGCAGACTGGGCAGTGCTTTGAGTTGGTGGGTTTGTGGGTGTGGAAAGTTAACAAGGGGTTCTGTTGATGAGACAGACATGACTTTTAAATACCGTACTTATTTCCGTTTTGAAGTCCTTCCTCACTTGTGTTTTGCATCTGGGAAACCATATACCTCCTTACATTCCAGTACCTATACAAAGTCCTATTTAGCCCTAAATATAGGCTGGACTTAGCTTTCAAATATCATGTTCAAGAAATACCAAAATTTTGAATTTTAGTGCTACAATTCTGATAATTTTTCTCTTGGCAGCTCTCTTAAATGAAGATGTAGATTTTTGGAGACATGTATTTCTAAAAACATGAGATTGAATTGACCTTAGTTTTTTTTGTGTATGTATACAGTCTAAAGTACTGATTTGTGTATCTTATGATCTTCATGGAACTTTGTGATAGGCACTTTTGTCTACATTTTTATAGATAAGAAAACTAGGTAATTAGAGGGGGCGGGGAATCCTTTTGCTCAGAGCTGTGTAGTATGAATGGTAGGTGTGGGATTTGAACCTGAGTAGTTTGGACTGTAGCATACTGCCTTCAAGTTAACGCACTAACTGCTCCTGTTCAACTTTCAGTTTTATATAGATCCCTTTAAGCTGCTGCCGCTACAGAGGTTTCTGCCTCGTCCTCCTGGTGAGAAAGGACCTCCCAGAGGCGGCGGTGGTGGTGGCAGGGGAGGTCGAGGAGGAGGAAGAGGAGGTGGTGGCCGAGGTGGTGGAAGAGGTGGTAAGTACTTGGGGTTTCTAATGAGGTTGTAGTCACAGGTGATTTACACAGTGTAGTGTAGTTTTGCATGTAGCCAGACTCCTTGCCTTTGCTTCTCTTACATGTTGTCCACATTGTCCACATCCATAGATAGGAATGTATGTTTCCACAGCTTAAAGAGAAGAAAGAAAATGAACTTTACCTTTGCAGGATTTCAGGCCCCTGGGTTATTCATGCTTTAATGGAGACTTTAATAAAGGCAGTCACCATTGCTTAATGACAGATACAGTCTGAGAAAGGCAGCGTTGGGCAGTTTTATCATGTGCACTTACTACTCGAGGTCCTTGAGTAGAGCTTGATCACTCAGCATGGCTTCTTAGTGCAGTGGAGAGTAGAAGGATGGAGGCTAATGCTGCTGAAATGGGGCTGCTCTTTTATGATCAGCTCCTTGTGAAAGGGATGTACTGTAGAGTCGTGTAACGGGAAGCAGGCACACAAACCTGCAGCAGTTGTTTTTAACTATTGTCAGGTATTAGTGCTGTACACAGCTCTGTGCTGTCCTCTTAGATGACTAGGCTTATATATTCCCAAAGTGCTGTGAGCATGTGAGCGCTGTCTTCCTCTACAATGTGAGATAGAAGAGTTTTCTAGGTCCATTATAGTTTTAGGAGACTGATATGTTATGCATGAAACATCATTATGTACTATATGACTATAGGAATTTCTTAACTGAATTGTAGTTTCCTAGTTATCAGTGAGTATTTTGATTATATGCCAAGAGCTGGTCTTATATCTATTTATGTCTAAGCATATTCTTTTAATTTCTCCAACGAGTTTTCCAGTGACCTCTGTGCACATGCTATGGCACACATACACACACACACACAGAAGATAATGTGAAAAACGGAAGGTGGTGATGTTGAGTTTACCCTGCTGCTCCACTTGGGAAATGGCTGTTTCTTCGTCTTTATCTTTTAAAAGTTTCTGAGCTGGGCAGTGGTGGCACACGCCCTTAATCCCAGCACTCGGGAGGCAGAGGCAGGCGGATCTCTGTGAGTTTGAGGCCAGCCTGGGCTACCAAGTGAGTCCCAGGAAAGGCGCAAAGCTACACAGAGAAACCCTGTCTTGAAAAAAACCGAAAAAAAAGAAAAGAAAAAAAAAGTTTCTGTAAAACACAATAGATGAACTTACATTTAGTTTTTGTGATTATAGGAATTGCACAATTTTTACAGTTTATCAGAAAACGAGAGGCTATCATTGTTTAACAAGGGTTTCCTTTTTAAGGTGGCTTCAGAGGTGGAAGAGGTGGAGGTGGGGGCTTCAGAGGAGGAAGAGGAGGCGGTGGTGGATTCCGAGGTGAGTATGAGAAAAGATGTCTTTAAATCACTGCATTTGTAGATTGATACCATCTCTTGATTTCTTTCCATGTAGGTTTATTTCCCTCCCATCAAGTGTGGCAAACACTGGGATGTTCTTGGCTTTAACTTAATTAATAGCTCTGTTCTATACCATTCTTTATTGATTTCACCAAATTACTTTGTTGTATTAATAATTTGAATACAAAAAAAAAATGTGTACTATGAATGGCAATTGTATTTGGCAATGTAAATTTATCAAACATGGGAACTCCTGCTGATGTTAAACTTGATTCAGTTACCAGCACTGTTACAAGCCCTCTTGGTTGTCTTTTGATCAGGAAGAGGACATTAGATGTGGCAGTTGACAGACCACCATGGCTTTTTCACCACGTGACCTGCTGCTGTGACTGAAGTCTCTGGAGCACCCTTGAGGCTGCGCTGTGACAGTGGAGCAGATCGTCAGCACTGGAGACAAACGAGGGGCAGGCAGACAATCCGTCTGGCCCGGAGAGAGCGTGAAGAACCTGCCTTGTACAGTGCCTGCACTCTGGGTGCTTAAAGAGCAATGGGACTTTTTATTTGGAGCATATTTGGATTTTTTAAATAAAATTTTTTATTTCTTTAACTTAGTGTTTATTGGACCAACCCTGTTTTTTTAAATTTGGAGGAACAAGCAAAGTTTAAACTTGAATTACAGATAGAAAAGGTGGGGTAGGTGAGATTTGTTTAAAGATACTACTATGATTCTAAAAGGCACCAGACACACTCAAACGAACAACTCTCCACCCCAACAAACCAGGCTGTTGGAACAGTACTTTCAAACTACTTGGAAATGAACTCCTCATTCAGAATGCCTTTTGAAAAGGGACAACAGCAGCATTTGCTGTATTTCACTTTTGTGTTTTATAATACGCAGAATAAAGCTGTTTTTATAATACACAGAATTGCAATTAATGATTGTTTTAAGTTTTTTTAATCCATTAAGATTTGAGTAGCTCTGTTCATGTGAAAACTATAGTTCAAGAAATTTAGGAAAAGAGATTTTAAAATGGTTATTAAAAGTTTTCTGAAAAAATGTTTTACTTGAGTTACTTATCTTCATTTTAAGTAAATATTTGACTACCTATCACGTTTTATTTCCTGGGTAGGAATGCTATAAATGAAATTGACTTTGGTCACCGTGCTAGTGTCCTGTCAAGAGTAAGCACTATAGCAAGTGAGGGCACCTCAGTGTGGAACCGTGTGCCAGCAAGTGAGGGCACCTCAGTGTGCAACCGTGTGCCAGCAAGTGAGGGCACCTCAGTGTGCAACCGTGTGCCCGCAAGTGAGGGCACCTCAGTGTGGAACCGTGTGCCAACTGTCGGCTCTGTTTCCTTCATTGGTTCCTCCTCAAGTCTGTTTTAGCATGAGTCACTTATTCTTTTTTTTTTTTTTTGGTTTTTCGAGACAGGGTTTCTCTGTGTAGCTTTGCGCCTTTTCCTGGAACTCACTTGGTAGCCCAGGCTGGCCTCGAACTCACAGAGATCCGCCTGGCTCTGCCTCCCGAGTGCTGGGATTAAAGGCGTGCGCCACCACCGCCCGGTGAGTCACTTATTCTTGAGTGCTTGTTTTAGTAGCATGTATTTGTGCCTGTGTGTGAGGCACCCCTTTGTTAACAGAATCATGATGCTATAATTCCACAGGCCAAGGCAAAGGCATGGGGGAAGGAGGTGAGAGCTCCCATCCTGATCTGCATGGGAATGGCATGGACACCCTCCAACAAGGCATACCACCTGATCCTTGCCGGTAGTTCACTGCTAGGGACCAAGCATTCAAATGTGAGCCTAAGGGGGCCAGCTGTTCTGTCTGCTTCATCAGTTTGTGAAGGGCATTAGCACCAAAGGATGGGCGCGACATTAATAAGAGCTGTTAAAATGGCAAAGGCAGTGGGGTTGTAGAGACTGCTAGACAAACGGAGATCACACACTTTTAAAATTGGTTTATTTGAGACATAATTCATACACCAAACTGACCTCAAACTCTGCATACCCAAGGCTGGCCTTGAGTGCTGGATTATAGAGTGCACGACCATGCTCAGTGTAATTTCTCTTTTTATCTTACACAGTTTAGTCATTAAACATTCATTTTTGTATCTTACCCCTCTCGTTAGGTCTGGGTTTTTCTTGAAATATTTTAGTTCAAAGTCAAATCGACCTCTCCTCCTGAAGTGGAATACTGAGGAGATTTACATGATAGGTTCATATTCCTGGTTCACATTCAATTATTAAAAACAAGCACTTTTTAATCACATTTTTAAAAGTTCAAATACTGGTCAGCTAGCCCAGCCTGTTTCCTGGACAGAACTGTGCAACCAGAGAGGCCCTCTAATGAAATGGTGATGAGCAAGTTCAGCCCTCTAGTGGTTCTGTTACACGCTGCACTGAAATTTGGTGACATTTGGGCCTTGCTTTGAAGTTCTAGTGACAGAATTACAGTTTAATGTTAAAAAGTAATCGAGAGACCCCTCTATCCTAGCAATGCATGTTCATACTAGGTTCTCATGTGACCATATAGACTAGTTAGGATTATCCTGTACTTGATAAACTGAGTGGTTGACCAAATGTGAACTTACATGCATGTTAAATTGTGGGAGAATTAACTGAGGTGGCATAGAGCATGTCATATCCACGCTGGGGAACACGTGGCTCTCATGCTTAGACTGGTATTTATGGGATGGTATTTTGGGGAAGCAAGCCGCACCATGTGTGTTTGTGTGTTACATGCACAGAGACATACTGGTTACACATAGCAGGTCCCCTCATTTTTATTTGAAAGCAAAGTGGGAAAAACCTTAACTTCTTAGGCTATCCTTTCGTATGAGTAGAAAAGAAAAGAAAGCATGAGATTACACCAGGTGATATTGGTACTTTTCATGGAGAGATTTGGAAGTAGGGAGTCAATAGTGTATTCAAATTTTTAGGAAAAGCAAACACAGGGACCTGAGGTGAAGGAACTCACCCAGTCCATAGCAGTTCAGTCTTGAGTACAAAAATGCAGTCCTTAACTGGACAGCTCGCAGACATGGGGGTAGTGTCAAAATCAGGCCGAACGACACTCAGTCAACTCCTGACTGCTTTTCTGAGTTGCATTTGTTTGTTTTTGTTTGTTTGAATAGAATGGTTTGCTTGGTAATCTGCTTATAAATATAAGACAGGAGCTAAATTACTTAAGATGTGTGGTGGTTGGGATTTCTCTTTAAGGAGCTTTCCCCTTGTTCTAGGAATTAAAATCTTTTCCTCTTCAGCCCAATTAAGTGTGTTAATGGAGGGCCTCTAATGAAAAAGCCTTTCTTTGAGGTCTAGAAGTGGAAATGATTTGTCCTGAAAGAACTTTCCTGACAGGCTGTCGAAGCTGCTTGCCATTGCCTGAAGGCTGTTCTGAAGGTGGTCTGGACACTCCGAAATGCTGAGCGACACTTCAGACTTAAACACTTCAGGCTCTGGGGATGAAGACAGTTCTGTCTTCTCCAAGACCGAACACAGCATCATTGCAGCTTACCTGATTGTGGCAGGTATGGGTATTTATTCAGTTACCTGCTTCTAGGATGGGAGAAAAGTGGAGGTGCCTGGTACAGGCCTGCAGTGTGGCCTAGCTGGTCACCAAGGGAACCGTATGAATCAGAAAATGGAAATGAAGAGTAAATGAAAGCATTGTTAATGCTGCCTCTTGACATGGAAGACTTTAGTAAGTGAGAGCTTAATGTAAATGTAAACATGAGGTGAGTGTGCACCATGGTAGAAGCATGCTTTATATCATTGTCCATTCTCATGTGTAATTTGCATAGTTTTCTTCTTGGTAGACTCTAACTCAAGATTGAAAGGTACTGGAGGCAAAGCTCAGGTTTGAAAAAGAAAGTACGGTGTGCAGGTCCCATATGCAAATTCAGCTCCTCCAGCAGACAGTCATGGGAAACGGGAGCTGGAGGGGTTGGCTTTTAGTGTCTTTGAAAGTGTGCACAAGATCTTTCACCTTCTTACTCTTGCATTTTCTCATTTGTAGAATAATGATAATAAGGGATCTGTCATGATTGTTAGGAAGAGTATATTAAATGTCATCAAGGCACCTGAGGGGCATAGATAGATGTTGGGCATATATGCTCTTGTTGGTACAGATATTAGACTAAGATAAAGGCTTGTTTGTAGAGAAGAGCATGAGGGAAATGACAGATTTTCTTAGTGCCGTGGCTTTTATAATCAGCAACTACTTAATCTCAAACTGTAGGCAGTGGCAGGTTTTAGTAACTGTTACATCGGGTTCATTGTCTTTTGGACTGGCTTTTCTGAAATTTTCAATCATATTTCTAAAAACAGAGTGAGAGATATATAAAGTAGATATATTGTCTACTTTACAACTGTCTGGCTTTTACCTCACAGTTGAGTTGGCCTCCAATTTGCTTTTAGTGGTACAGTGATTAATTCATTTGAATACTTCTGTGTGGCAAGAGGCAAAAAGTGAGCCCACATTTCCAGAATCACATGGAGACACTATAGACAAGTTTTGGTTCAGCTAATTGTAGGTGACAGGGAAAATCCCAAATTTATCTGGTATTTTGGAGGCTGAAGCAGGGGAATTGCTGAGGATTTCAGAGTTGAGTGGGCTGTGTAATGAGACTACATACAGAGCGGAAAAATCTTCTCACAAGATCAGTACGTGAAGGAAATTTCCTAAGATCTTGTAGCTGCTTTTGAGTTTTGTTTCCTGATTCACACAGATGAAGAGCTTAAGAGATTTTCCCAGCACACGCTTGTAAGTGGTGCTTGGCTGTAACAGAGGCCTACTTGTTAGCGTTCTCTTCTGTAACTCGATTGGTCGGTTTTGTTAGGAAGCATCAGAGCAGGTGACCTTTGCTTAGGTCTTTGTAGAGGAACAGAAGGAAGCATGTCTCACCTCTGCTTTGTTCTGTGTGTCACGGATCTCTTGTTCTTCCCATCTCCTCGTTTTCCTCCTTCAACAAAAAACCACTTGAGCTCCCAAATAAGAATGAAAACAGAGGAGAAGAGTTCATGCCCTTATCATTCTGTTTATTATTTTCACCATGTGCCTATGTAGATTCTTTTACTGTTGAGTTTATTGATTTTATATATGTATTTAATTAATTCTTTTGAACCAGGAGCTTGCTCTATTGTCTGTACTAGCCTAGAACTATCTATGTAGCTAAGGCTGGCCTTGTACTCAAGATCTTCCCGCTTCTGAACTATGCTTGGCCTAGTTGTACTAATCTATTTTTACTTATATGTCTGTGTGTGTCTTGATGAATGATTGCCACATGTATATCTACAGAGGCCAGAAGAAGATGTCAGGTCCCGTGGATCTGCAGTTACAGGTGGTTCTGTGCTGTTCAACACAGATGCTGGGAACAGGATTCAGGTCATCTGTCTAGAGTAGCAGCAAGTGCTCTTAGCCACAAAGCCATCTCTACCACCCCCTAGATGCGATTTTTATTTTAATCTCTCATTTGGATTTGAGCTCCGGTACACTTTTACCATTTACCATTGCTACAGACATTTTGTTAATTTAATATGCTTGAGCACTCTCTCTTCCATCAGTTAAAGCTGAGAATTGAGAGTATGATAAGTGTATGGATTTGAAATAATTCGTCACGGGTG
This sequence comes from Peromyscus maniculatus bairdii, assembly GCF_049852395.1. Classification (NCBI taxonomy): domain Eukaryota; kingdom Metazoa; phylum Chordata; class Mammalia; order Rodentia; family Cricetidae; genus Peromyscus; species Peromyscus maniculatus. The sequence goes on along the minus strand of NC_134857.1, from coordinate 109,538,285 downwards.
AATTGTAAAATTGCGGTGAAAGATTGGCTGAAAAAGTTGACTGAGTACCAAACAATACTGGACCACATAACCTGTAAGGCGACAGCGAGTCACTGAAGGGTTAATAGAGACAGTATCTGATTTGCATTTCAGATGTGAGTTGTGATGGTAGCTGAGAGACCATTAGGCCACTGCAGTGACCCGAAGTTGGAGCAGTAGGGACTGAGGGGAGGCACAAAGAAGTAGACTCTCTCGAGAGCTGGAAGGTAGAATGGATGGTTTGACGTGGGGCAGGGAAAGAAGAGGGAACATCGAGAATGACTTCTCGTGGGGCTCGGGGTGGGGGGTGCTACCGCTTGATGAAGCAGTTCACCAAGATGGGAACACACCTGGGGAGGAACAGGTGGGGGGTGATGCCCCCAAGTTCAGCTTCGCATATGGCCTTGAGTTCTACAACACCAATCTCAGATGCAATGAACCCACTCAAAATGCTGAACTGGGAAAGAAAGGGGTCCAGGGCAGACTGAAAATATACATTTAATATGGTAGTGGTGAAGAAAGACTGTCAGGTAGACCAAGGAGAGATAGAAGGGGAGCTACAGGAATGGGGGGGGGTGATTTCAAAAGGTGGGAGAGTAGGCCTACTTAGAATTTAGATTGATGGATCTGCTGTACACTCATTGGAAAGTACCTGCAACCCGGGAAACAATGCAGTGTGTAAGATAGCTAGAGAGAACAGAGAAAAGGGGTCAATTATTTGTGTAGTACCGACATATTGGAGACACCCCAAAAATGGAGTTACTTTCTTCTGACTATGTGCTTGCTAGGCAGCAATGTATGTGCCGAATTTAACCCTTTTTGAATACAAATGACAAGGTGTTTCTTTTCTTCATCCCCACAGTAGTTCTTGTATGTTTGTAAGAAGGGCCAAAGGAGTGCCAAATTTGCTGTCATGGTGCTTGAAGGAATACTAGAAATTGGGCTGACTGGAGTTTTAGTGGTATTCCATTCATCAGAAATGTGCTGTGTGGCACATACCCAAGATAGAGTTCCTTAGGAGCCTGAGATGTAGAAGGTAGGACAACGTAAGAGCTGGATGACTTAGCATCACTCCAGAATGAGATGATACCAGCAAGCACCCTTGGAACGGATGGAGAAGAATATAGAATCCCATGAAGAGGAGGCTGCTTCAGAGCTGCATTGGGCTTGGCCAGAACTTTAAAGGATGGCTAGCATTTAAACATACAAAGGAACAGCACAAGGTGTTTCTAGTGGGAAAAATACAAAGTCAAGATTTGTCGCTTGATGTATTTGCAGACTGCTAGACCAGTGGGCTTCTTTCATAAGTGTGGAATGAGGATAACAACAGATTTGGGTGAAGAGCCTAGACAATGAGGTTAGGACATTGGTCTTTTCATTCTTCAAGCACTGGGGGAACTGGAAGCTTCCAGTAGATCTATTGTTTGTTATTTGATGGAGCAAGTGTACCAGTCACATGGAGGAGAGAGAATGGGGACATGGAAGATTGGATTAAAAGGATGCTAGCCAAGTTTGATGGGAGCACCAAAGTAGAGTGGAAGTTCTGACTTAGCTGATCCTTCCATGTGTTGGTGTTTGGGAGTACTCCCACTGGTTTGGACAGTAACTGGGGATTGCTCATCAAGTAGTTCTTTTCCCTGGGAAACACAATTCTCTTCTGTTTGTTGTGTAACCTTCTAGAAAGAAGTCCAGTAATGGTTCTAGCTTCTCCATTGAAATTGATTTTACAGCAGCCTCTACCACTGGGACCTGAGGATGGCCTACATCTGGCTCATGAAAAACATGCATCCTTTCAGCATGTAGGGAATGTTGATGTGGCTAACATTTGCTCCCAGTATGCTCAATAATGGTTCTTACCATCAGTGGCCACACTAGCATGCTGGTTAGTAACGTTAGTCCTCAAGCTAAGAAGCTGTCTGGGCCTGTCCAACGGTGGGACACTGAAAATGCTGAGTGTCTTGATTCCAAGACTGAGGGTCGCATAGCTATGGTATCATCAGATGTGATGTTCCAATGAACCAGAAATCTGTCTTGGCCTATCGTCTGGATGGTCGAATGTTGCAGTATGCATTCTAAGAGTATTGGGGGGGGGGGCGCGCAAACTCATGCATTGAATGAAGAATTTCAATTTTGACAAGTTGAATTTTAAGAAATATTGGGAGAGTCATATGATCTTACTATGCTTAATGTGCCTAATGATAATGAACCAAATTAAAAAAAAAACATAAATGTGACAGAAATGCTGTTAGGATGGAATACTGATTGAGGTTTGAGAAAGGAAACTAAGCAGAAAGAAGAGGAATTTAGTAGTCTGCCACAGGAGAGGGTAGCTGGTCATTCCTGTGTCCTAAAAATCCCAACGTGTTGGAGTCGTGAAAGCTACAGGAGTGTTTTGGGACAGATGGTCAATGGTGATGACATGAGCCAGCCTTCAGTTCTGGCTTCCACAATCAACAGATTCTCTGTGTTTTCATTTCATTTCTGTTTTACAGAAGATGTTAACGGTTTTAAGAGCAGGACCTCTTCAAACTGAAGGACTAAGCTGGATTGCTATCTTTTTTGAAGTAACTTAAATATTTAATTTTTATTCTATTCTCAATATTAACGTTGAACAAAATGCATGATCCTTTTTGTTTGTATCCTTAGGTATAATAAGCATTCTCAGCAACATAGTAGTTCTGGGCATCTTCATTAAGTACAAGGAACTGCGGACACCCACGAATGCAGTGATTATTAACCTGGCTTTCACTGATATAGGAGTCAGTAGCATTGGCTATCCCATGTCTGCTGCTTCAGATCTGCATGGAAGTTGGAAATTCGGATATACAGGCTGTCAGGTATTGGAGCTCTTTGGAATGAAAATGAAATGAAGTAAAGAAAACAGATGCAAATTTAAATGTCTTTTTTAAAAAACCCCAAGAACTGGGGCTGGGAAGGTGGATCAGTGAGTGGGGAAAGTCCTTGCTGTGGGAGCCAGATGACCTGAGTCAGGATCCAACACCCAGGGAAAAGCCACGCGTGGCAGCACACACCTTGAATTCCAGCTGGAGGGAAGTAGAGGCAGGCAGGTGACTCGATCCAGAGGGCTTCAGGGCAAGCCAGTGTAGCCAAACACCCCATTCAGGGAGAGACCCTAAAAAATAAAATAAAATAAAACTAAAAAGTGGAGAGCAAGAGAGAAGACACCCATGTCAACCCCTGGCCTCCAAATGCTCACACATGAGTGTGTACCTCACACATGTTTACGTGCACATACACATCACACATACAAAACAACAACAGTCTAGTAATTTAAAACAAGATATTGTAAGATAATAGATTCATTGCTTTTGTGGAAATAGCTTCAGCAATGATTGAGGATGCATTTAGTTTTTAATACTTTATATTTTATATTTGTGTGTAGAGTCTTTTGCCTGCATGTATGTATGTCTTGTACCACATGCATGCACTCTATTTTGTCAACATATGTCTTTATTCCCCTGTGACTAAGCATTTGTTCCTGAATTTTTCTTTTATAAACAGGGCTTCAGTAAACACTCTACATGGAAGACACATTAAAAAGGCAACAACCATGTAAATGAATGATTGTCTCAGATGTGGGTTCTGTTAGGAGGTGCAGAAATACTCTGCCAGTTTGGGTTGGCAGTTATCACAGGCATTCTGTGCTACCTGTTTCTCTGAAAGCTCAGTAGGTACCCTGCTCTGTCTTGCACCACGGCCTCCTTTCAGGAAGAGACAGTGTTTGGTTCTACTCCTTACCAGTGTAATCACCGAACCCCGTGCTTAGTCATGTTAACGCCCCTTTCCACTTTGGAAAATTTCTACTTTTCTCACTGTCCCTGTCTTAGCCTTTCACTGTTTCTTTTATTTATTATTTTTATAGTATTTTTATTTTATAATTAACTTAATTTCACGTATCAGCCACGGATTTCCCCCGTCTTCCCTCCTCCCAGCCCACCCCCGCCCTTCCCCCCAATCCACCTCCCACTCCCACCTCCTCCAAGGCAAGGACTCCCCTGGGGAGTCAGCCCAGCCTGACAGACAAAGCCAAGGCTGGTCCAGTCCCCTCCTCCCTACACCAAGGCTGAGCAAAGTGTCCCAGCATAGGCCTCAGGCTCCAAAAAGCCAGCCCACACACCAAGGACAGGTCCCGGTCCCACTGCCTGGATGCCTTCCAAACAGTTGAAGCTGATCAACTGTCTCACTTATCCAGAGGGTCTGGTCCAGTTGGGGGCTCCTCAGCTATTGGTTCAGAGTTCATGTGTTTCCACTAGGTTGGCTATTTGTCCCTGTGCTTCCTCCAACCATGGTCTCAACATCAACAGATCCCAGGGGAATAGGAAGAAGCAGAGTGCTAGAGAGGTCTCCAGAAATCCATAAAGATATCTCCACTATAGACTACTGGCAGTGGTCGAGAGGATGCCTGAGCTGACCTGCTCTGGTGATTGGATGGCCAAACACCCTAACTGTCATGTTAGAACTCTCATCCAGTGACTGATGGAAGCAGATGCAGAGATCCACGGCCAAATCCCAGGTGGAGCTCCGGAAGTCCAATTGGCGAGAGAGAGGAGGAATTGTATGAGAGAGATGTTGAGGCCTTCACTGTTTCTTTATTTTCCCTTTCAGACGCTACTGCTTGAGGCTGGAGAGATGGTTCAGTGGTTGCTGCCCTTATAGAGGACCTAAGCTGAGTTCCCAGCACCCACATGGTGACTCACAGCCACCCCTAATTCCAGTTCCAGGGAGTCCAGCACCACACATACACATGGTGTACTTATGTGCATGCAGGCAAAACACTCATACACATAAAATAAGAATAAATAGTTTTTTTTTTCTTTTTTCAAGACAGAGTTTCTCTGAGTATCCCTGGCTGTCCTGGACCTCACTCTGTAGACCAGGCTAGCCTCAAACTCAGAGAGCTGCTGGCCTCTGTCTCCACAGTGCTGGTATTGAAGGTGTGTGCTACCATGCCCAGCTTAATTCTTTATTCTTTTAATTGAAAATGCTAGCAAGCAAAATTGAAGGCAGTACAAAACTAAGATCAGGTTTAACATTTCTGTTTTAAAAATAGTCACTTTTTAAATTAAGGCACAGAGAAGAACACCACACAGCTGGTGTGAGGAGGCCGCTCAACACTGCCCAGTTTCAAACTCTGCTACTCAGTGAACTTCTGTACAACCAGAACTTTCTGAGGCGATAGAGCTTTGCTTATGGTTTTATACTTTTACTATCAATTAAATTAATTTTTTATGGTTCTTGCTGCTTTAATACTCAGAAAGTTGAATTTACTTACCTACCCTGAAAAAAGAAAAAACATAGAGTTAAAAATAGAAAGCCAATTAGCTTTATATCCTTTTTTAATAACAGCTCTATGCTCTTGTTTATATCTATTCTTCCTCATCACCTAATATTACTGTCTCTTGGTCTATTTTCCAACTTACATACTGAGCCTATGTTTAACCTGTTTATATTTATACATGTATACCTTACAGGCTAGGATCCACATATGAGGGAGAACACACAATTTTTATTCTGAGCTTTATCCATTAATATTACACTTACCAGGTTCACCCATTTTTCCCAAAAGTTTCATTTTTCTTTACAGATGGATAATACTCCATTTTGTATAGTGTTGGATTTCATTATCCAGTCATCTGTTGATGACATTGAGTTTGGTTCCTCTTCCATGCTATCATAAGATACGATAGCAATAAATATGGATTTTCATAATAGAATATCTTCAAAATTTTTACATGTATATATTTGTCTTTTTGTGTGTGTGTATGAGTGTTTTATCTGCATGTATGTATGCATACTATGTGTGTGCCTGATGCCTGCAGAGGTCAGAGGATAGTATCTGATCCCTCTCAGACTGGAGTTACAGTCAGTTGAGAGCTGCCATGTTGTTGCTGGGGTCCTTTGCAAGAGCAGCAAAATTCTCTTAACTGATTCTTTCCAGCTCATAATAGAATGTCTTTTTATTTATTTGACAATTTTATATGTGTAAGCATGTATCTCAATAATATCCCCCCCCAAAGCCTCCACCACCTATTACTCCCCCAGGCATTACCAGCACATGCCTCTGCCCCCTTCATGTCCTCTCTTCCCCCCACCCCACACACACACTCTGTAACCCAGTGAATGAAATTAGTGTTGCCTGTTGAGTTTTAATTGACCCTGTTGGCTTCATCTTGTGCAGGTCACCATAACTGCTGTGCACCCGTGGGTGCAATGGCCACGCCACATCCAGAGGACAGCACTGCATAGCGTTCTTTCCCATCCTAGTTCTTGCGTTCTTTCTGCCCCTTCTTTTGTGATGTTCCCTGAGCCTTTTGTCGGGGAGGGACTGATAAAGATGTCCATTTCAGACCGAGTGCCCAATTATCCTCAGCAACTTGTTCTCAGCACTGACCAGCTAAGAGCCTCTGCACTAACTGCTGACTAGTGCAGAGAGAAGCTTCTCTGGCCAGGGGCAGAGGGTAGCACCTGCCTGTGTGTCTAAGCATGTTTAGAAGGCAGTTAACAGCTCGCCCATTTAGGAAGACAACCGGGTAGGGTATCATGCGTGAATTCCCTCCTGTGGAGCAGGCCTCAAATTCAACCCCAAAGTGATTGGTTACCCCCAGAACCTTTGTTCCACAGTTCCACCACATGAACATTTAATATGTTTGAAATGCAGTCTAACAATGGGACAAAACTACAAGTGATTAGGGCTGACAAGATGCTCAGCCAGTACAGTGTTTGCTATGCAGGCCTGACAACCCGAGTTCATTCTCTGTAACCCACGGTGTCAGGAGACAGCCATCTCCCAGAAATTGTCCTCTGACCTTCACACACGTGCCACGGCATGTACATGTACACACACACACACACACCTTATATACACAGTAAAAACTGTAAATGTTCCATGGGAGGGCCTTGGCATGGCGGACTGTTAACTGTTGGTTTTTCAGGTTTATGCTGGGCTGAATATCTTTTTTGGAATGGTGAGCATTGGCCTGCTCACAGTTGTAGCTGCGGACCGGTACCTGACCATCTGCTGTCCTGATGTAGGTAATGGCGTGTTTCTTGTCCTCCTCAATGAAGTCGTTTATGATGTAACAGTCACTCAACATGTATTCATTTTAAGGTACAAGCATAATGGTTTGTAATCAGGCTCGGTCTTATTTCTCTAGAAACCCTTGTTCAAAAGTTTTGACGGCTCTCTACAATACTTAAAATACAATCTAGGGGCCGGGCGGTGGTGGCGCACGCCTTTAATCCCAGCACTCGGGAGGCAGAGCCAGGCGGATCTCCGTGAGTTCGAGGCCAGCCTGGGCTACCAAGTGAGCTCCAGGAAAGGCGCAAAGCTACGCAGAGAAACCCTGTCTCGAAAAACAAAAAAAAAACAAAAAAAAAAAAAATACAATCTAGGTTCCATTAGGCGTCCTGCAAGGCCCTGCAGGATTGGCCCTGGTTACCTTTCATCCAGGGTCACTCTCACTTGGATACTGGCCAGGCACTTTCACCCTTTGGGACTTTGTATGTCTTGTTTTCCTTGGCCTGGAAGCTGTTGTTCCTGCTTACGCTCTACACTTTTATCACTGAGATTTTAGGTTGTCATTTTGTCCGAATGTGAGACCCCGTCGGCAGGCTTTGTGTGCTCTAAGGTACTCTGTAGAGAATGTGCTTAATGACTATTTTGAGTCATCAGTAGAGCCAAAGCGAGTCCTGTCATTGTGAACAACACTAATGCTTCATGTGCTTCCCAACAGGAGGAAGGATGACCACCAGCACTTACCTCAGCATGATCCTGGGCGCCTGGATCAATGGCCTGTTCTGGGCTTTGATGCCCATCGTGGGCTGGGCTAGTTACGCCCCAGATCCTACAGGGACCACCTGTACCATAAACTGGCGGAAAAACGATGCGTAAGGACGTGCTTCCACTTTTTAGTCAGATGCTCCTGAGGTAGCCATCTCTCCCCTTCTGCCCGTGAGTGTCCGTGGAAAGACTGACAAAGGTGTCCTTGGTAGTGACGGTGTGATACAAATGGAGACACACAAAAGAGCGGATTATGCTTGCTTGCAAGTCAAGGTCGCCTGGCTCCCTTTGTCCCTTTCCTTAGTCCTTTGCTCCTTCCTCTGTCCTCTGCTCAGGCAGCCGTGGGGACACCCTCCCACTTTTTACTCATCTCAGAGTTGGGTCACACGTGGGAGAGGGTTAGTGAAGACAGAGAGCAGGCAGCTCTAACCCAGCCGCAGGCCACCTCTGTGTTCTCTTTCCCAGGTGGTCTGGGGCCCAAGAGTATGCTAAGGGTCCCGGCAAGGATTTGCCCTGACTTCATGACACTCCTCTAGGTTTTCTGTGGAAATGAGGATCATTTCGTTCACTAAAGGGAATGAAAGATGACTCAAAAACAAAATCTTCTAAAAATGTTTCTGTAAAGGGTCAAACTTCAGGCAACGCTTCAGCTCTGTGTGAAAGTAGCCATCAGCAGTATATAAATGAGTGTACATGACTGTGTTTTAATAAAACTTTATTTACAAAGATAGTTAGCTGGCACGAACTAACCCACAGGTTTAATGGTCTAAGTGAACTATGAAATATAAGTCAAACATACTTCCTGAGCTTTTTACCAATGAAATGACTGCTACTATTATTTCTAGCAATTGTTTCCTGTTCTTCTTTCCTCAGTTTAGGGTATTAAATGAGTGGTCATGATCATTGTTTCCTATTTCCAGATCTTTCATGTCTTACACCATGACGGTTATTGTGGTGAATTTCCTTGTGCCCTTGACGGTGATGTTTTACTGTTATTACCACGTCGCTCAGTCCATGAGACGTTATGCTGCCCGGAACTGCACTGCATACCTCAACAGAGACTGGGCCGACCAGGCAGATGTCACAAAGGCAAGAAGTCAAAGTCTTCCTCGGAATGTTGTTGGTAGTACAGCTTTAAATATACATCGCTGGAAGGTCCCCCCCCCTCGCCCCCCGCCCCGGGCTCCTTTCCTTTCCCCCTATTTTCACTGCCCTGCGCTTTCTGCTGGTGTTTGTCCTCATATGGTTGACTACCATGCCTATCTGTCCCTGGGATGTCTCTGTGTGCTCCGACCCCTGGACTTCCTCCTGTAGACTGAGGATTCCTGTGTCAAGGTCCTGGTCCTGCCCACCCCCCCTCCCGCCCCCCACGACACACCTTTCTCTCCCATCCTGAGGTATGGTAGCAGTGTTTGGTTAGATTATACAGCTTTCTGTCTCCTTGTGGTATGTGCAGACACACCGGGCACTAGGTCCACATTGTCTTCCCCTTGGAGTTGATCCTTCCTATACCCCGGAGTGCATTGATCTGCCCTGATCAGGCCGCTCTGTCAGCAGAGACTTTCCCTTCATGTACACACGGTGCAAAGGGCTCCTTTCCACATGGTTTATACTGTATGTAAAACATGCCGCCACATGATTACTGATAGAACTCGCCAAGCTTAAAAAATAGGGCTTTGTTTCCACATGGAGTTTAGAAAGTTTGTTCGGTTGGGATTAGTAAATAACAACGGGGGTGGGCAGTTGTCAGTGAGACTCGAAGTGGGTTGGAGAGGGTTTGCATGCATGTTCGCTTGAGGCCAGCCTTGCATACTCCCCAGGCACACAACGGAAAGGGTGTTCTCTGCAGGGGTGTCACACCCTCAGCAGCAACGTCCCATGCGGCTCAGCACAGCCACTTGCAATTGCTATCGTAGATGAGCTCAGGAGCCGAAACAAAGAACACTGAAGGCGGAGGGAGCCCCAGCCTCTTCCATGTCGCCAACAAATTCCAGCCTAAGTCGTCACGCTGCTGCGGATGCAGTAGCCATGTAAGCACTTTAGGTGCTAGTTTTGGTGGGTATCTCTTTTTGCAGATGTCTGTGATAATGATAATGATGTTTCTGCTGGCATGGTCCCCTTACTCCATCGTGTGCTTATGGGCTTGTTTTGGAGACCCCAGAAAGATTCCTCCTGCAATGGCCATCATAGCGCCGCTGTTTGCAAAATCCTCCACGTTCTACAACCCCTGCATTTACGTTGCTGCGAATAAGAAGTAAGCAGTGTTTTTTGTGTGTCTGAATACAATGATAGCACAGAAAGAATGTTAAAGGAGGGACCTGTGTTCTAAGACTTTCAGAGGTGACAGAAAACTTTGACAGCTGTCATACATTGTAATAAAACACCATGGTCCAAAGCAACGTGTGGAGGAAAGGGTTTCTTTCAGCTTACAGTTCTACATCCCAGTCCATCACTGAAGGAAGTCAGGGAAGGAACTCGGGGCAGAAACCTGGAGGCAGAAACTGATGCAGAGGCCATGCAGTAGTGCTGCTTACAAGCTTGCTCAGCCTGTTTTCTTTCTTTCCTTTTTTTTTTTAGACATAATTCAAACTCTCTGTGTATTTTCCATCTTTATGTGGCTTATTTTTTAAATGTTGCTTTTACTGTCTCTTTAAAGACTATTATTATTATTATTATTACTATATTTTACAATACTATTCAGTTCTACATATCTACCATGGGTTCCCCTATTCTCCCCCCTCCCACCCCCTCCCCTTACCCCAGCCCACTCCCCACTCCCACCTCCTCCAGGCCAAAGCCTCCCCCAAGGACTGCAATCAACCTGGTAGACTCAGTCCAGGCAGGTCCAGTCCCTTCCTCCTAGACTGAGCCAAGCGTCCCTGCATAAGTCCCAAGTTTCAAACAGCTACCTTGTGCAATGAGCATAGGACCCGGTACCACTGCCTAGATGCCTCCCAAACAGATCAAGCCAATCAACTGTATCACCTATAAAGAGGGCCTGATCCAGTTGGGGGCCCCTCAGCCTTTGGTTCATAGTTCATGTGTTTCCATTCGTTTGGCTATTTGTCCCTGTGCTTTATCCAACCTTGGTTTCATCAATTCTTGCTCATATAAACCCTCCTCTTTCTCGCTAATTAGACTCCCAGCGCTTCACCTGGGGCCTAGTTGTGGATGTCTGCATCCAGATTCCTCAGTCCTTGGATGGGGTCTCTGGCACAACTATTAGGGTGTTTGGCCATGTTTTCTTATAGCATGCAGGACCACCTGCTCAGGGCGGCACTGCCCACAGTGAGCTGGGCCTCCCACATCAGTAGTAAATCAAGAAAATTCACCATAGGCTTGTCCACAGGTCAGTCTGATGGGGGCATTTTCTCAATCAAGGTTCTGTTTCCAAATGACTCTAGCCTGTGTCAAGTTGACATCAAACCAGCCAGGACAACAACCTAGTTTAAGGTTATTTGGCTTATAAAACTGTTGAAAACAGCCAAGACTTTATATATTTAGAGCTCTACTCTTGTGACAGACTCTTTCCACATGGTGGCAGAAATATCCTTGGGCAACCCAGACCCAAACTCTGCCCCCTCAGCATCCAAAGACAGCCTTCATCTCAAATGACCACGTGGCAGAAAAGTTCCTGGCTGGTCACTGGTAAACTGGGTTTCGGTGGTTGTCCCACCAAGGTATATGGAATAGTGTTTTCCAAAGAAAAGAGCAGACACAGGCAGCAAGCCCAGACAAGACTCTGGGCTCTCAGTGGGTAGTTAATTGTGTACTCACCAGGAGCAGTGAATCATGGAGTATAATAGAGAAGCTCTCATCCCTTCACTGAACTCCTGGGTCAAGTTTAGATTATTTCATTTTCTGTTACTGTTGGATGGTGAACCAATTGTGCTGAATCCTGCTGAATCACAGACTGCTGCTGCTGTGCCTGTTTAAATGTGTATGCTGCTGCATAGATCTGAGAGAAAAGCTTTAGTGTAGCTATGTGAAGAACACATAAACTTGCAGATGAGGCAGAGCACACAAGGAGACCAAAGGACATATTTTGAGGTCAGAATCTGCTGGAAGTTCTCTGGGAAAGACCGGGCATCCTCAAGCCTCCTCAAATTGAACTGGCCTTTGCACAGAGGACCAGATCTGTGAACAATGAACTTACTGCACTTGGCAGTTGAGGTGTCATGTTAAATGTACATAGGTATTGAGTTTATTAGATGTCCTCCAGGTTTGTCATCGGCGGCGCAAAAATCAGCCTTTAACTATGCCATCTGTCTGTATATTTATAAAGGTTCTCACCTGGAGATGTTGGTTGGGTGCAGTGACTTGTTTAGAGATGCCCATCAACAGTGGTGGCTCTTTAGACAAACTGCAAATGCCTTAAACGTTTCATGTCATCATAGAGTATTTTTTCTTTTGCTTATGGCAGGTTTCGGAAGGCCATGTTTGCCATGTTTAAATGCCAGCCTCACCAAGCAATGCCTGAGACAAGATCTGTACCAATGGATATGCCTCGAAGCCCATTGACTCCTGGAAGAATCTGAAGTTCGAGAAAAGAATATACCACCAAACATTTTACTTGGTTGTTTGTTGTTGTTGTTGTTTGTTTTGGGGCAATCCATTAATTTTGTTTTAAATATGAACCCATTTAGATGGAGTGCAGACAAAGACCACTGCCCTATTGGACTGCAGGTCCCTCCCAGGCAGCCAACCCAGCTCTGTCTGTGCAGTAGGTGCCGAAGAGCCACTGTGACCTTGAGGATAAATGAGTCACCAGATCCCCTTTGGTGAGCCCAGGCACACAAAACGACAGTTTCTTTTCCTCTCTTTACAAGGCACACGTTACAGTGTATTGAGAACCTGCAAATGGACTGAGTTTTCCATTAGACAAGAAACAGCCTCTAGAATATTAGAATATTTTAGTCTTAGGAAAAGTTAGTAATAAATTAATCAAGATTACAATTGCTGAAATGAGTTGTTTGATATTTCCAGCTAGATCTGCCTGCCTCTCGCTTCTGAGTGCTGGAATCAAAGGCGTGCGCCACCACCTGGCTCAGTTTGTCATTTTAATACCTGTGACTATTAAACATAGCACAATATACCATGATTGAAAAAGTAGACAACTGAACTGCTTCAGTTTTTTACTTAGCTTTCTTTTGAGACAAGGTCTCCTATGTAGCCCAGCCTGGCCTCAAACTTGCAGTGATCGGCATCTCATTGTCTGGGATTACAAATGTGTACCACCATGCCTGCCTCAACTGTTTTTGCTGTAATAGATACAACACTGGGGACATGTTAATGCAAATATCTTCGTAGGGGTGGGTATCAAAAATTCTATCTGAGTCTTATCCAGGCTAAGGTTATTGGATAGAGATGTAAAAGAATTTATTGTTACTAGCTATCTCTAGATGGTAGGTCTGCATCGTATTGGCCATGTATACACTTTCACTTCATATTCCTTAAAATAATGCTCTATAACATTTCGGAGTTATGAGTTATATACTGTAGTAGGAATTCAGCTTATTTCACATCTCTTTAAGTGCTTGTTAGACTATATATATATGTATGTATTGCCCTCCACCCCTGTAAACTGCCTCCTTAACCCCTTTGTCAGCATAGTAAAACCCTGCCCGCTGGTTTATGAGACCATGCTCTGTGTAGACGATGGTAAGTTGCTATAATGACTTCCGAGTTTGGCTTTCCATCTTCTGCCTTTGCCCACGGCAGTCATACATTAACTCCGTAGCCAGCTTTTAAAAATTCATTCCAGTCCTTCAGATCTTCCAAACCGAACTTTCATCAGCCTGCTGTATCAGTGACTTTTCTTGTCGCTGTGATAAGGGAGGCAGGGTTGACTCAGTTGGAAGGAACTGAGTTCAGCATGCAGAGCAGCCCAGGCAGCTGGTCCCACGGTAACGACAGACAGAAGGCAGAATGACATCGAATCTGGTGTTCTCTCGCAGTCTCCTTTTCAGTCCAGGACCCCAGCTCGTGGGGTTGTGGTGCCCACAGTTAGAGCGACTCTTTCCACCCCAGTTCTCCCGATCTAGAAAGTCCCTCAGACATGCCCAGAGATTTGTCTCCTAGATGCTTCCACATCCTGTCAAGTTTATCACCACACCTGTGAAGGAAGACTGCTTCCCTTAGCTGCAAGGCCAAAGCCTTCCTCAGCCTGGCCCCAGAGAGACTTCCCTCCTCAGCCTGGTCAGAGAGACTTCCTCCTCAGCCTGGTCAGAGAGACTTTCCTCCTCAGCCTGGCCCAGAGACTTTCCTCCTCAGCCTGGTCAGAGAGACTTTCCTCCTCAGCCTGGCCAGAGAGACTTTCCTCCTCAGCCTGGCCAGAGAGACTTTCCTCCTCAGCCTGGCCAGAGAGACTTCCCTCCTCAGCCTGGCCAGAGAGACTTCCCTCCTCAGCCTGGCCAGAGAGACTTCCCTCCTCAGCAGAGACCCAGAGAGACTTCCCTCCTCAGCAGAGACCCAGAGAGACTTCCCTCCTCAGCAGAGACCCAGAGAGACTTCCCTCCTCAGCAGAGACCCAGAGAGACTTTCCTCCTCAGCCTGGCCCAGAGAGACTTCCCTCCTCAGCCTGGCCCAGAGAGACTTCCCTCCTCAGCCTGGTCAGAGAGACTTCCCTCCTCAGCCTGGCCCAGAGAGACTTCCCTCCTCAGCCTGGCCCAGAGAGACTTCCCTCCTCAGCCTGGCCAGAGAGACTCCTCAGCTTTTTGTAATTCTCCGGCGGCAACATTAAATGTGCTGTGTTCCGGGAGGGCCCCGAGTGCATTGTGCCAGGAGCTGCTGGCTCCTTCAGCCCCCTCAGCGGAGCTGCTTACAGAGACCACATGGCAAGGGTCATGGGAGCAGTGAGGCGGGAGAGACCGCATTTGACGCGGGATCTAGAGACCTGATGGTGGGTTCTGGTTTGCACAGCGTTGAGTTCACTTCTGAAGACAAATACAGGATAACTTCACCTTACTATAAGGACTGGAGCGGTGCTCTACTGTCCTAACACTGTATCGATCAGCTAACTCACACAATAAGACGGACTGCAAGCGTGGAATCTGGCTCCCTGTAGTCACTGGGCTCACTGGCTTGACGCTCTGCCTCTAAACAGCATTTCTCTACTCAACTGGCCTGCTTCTCTAGGTCAGAACGTCCATAAGCCTGACAATGCATAGACCAGTTTGGTCAGGTAGTGAGCAGAGTTCTGCCACCAACCTATGTCCTTCCTCTTGTGCCCATCAAAACCCAGACCTACCACCCACCACTGTGTCCTGAGCACTAGGAAACCTTGGGATTATTCTTAAATCCGGTCTTCTTCATCCCCCGCACTCGATCAAGCGATTCTCCCACCTCGGTTTCTCCAAACTCTGTGATCCACACTCTTACCCGCACACCAAGGTTGCAGCCTCATGGCTGTTCACTCGGACCATAGCCAGGGATGCCTCCCTAAAGCCTCCAACTCCCCTCTTGCCTGCTCTTAACTAGTGACTCTCCATCTGTGGGTTGTGACCCCTGGGGGACAGGGGTGTCCAACAACCCTTTCACAGGGGTCCCATATCTGATATCCTGCATACCAGATGTTTACATTGCGATTCATAATAATAGCAAAATGACAGTTAGGAAGTAGCAAGGAAAATGATGTTATGGTTGGGGTCACCATGGCATGAGGAACTGTATGAAAGGGTCACAGCATTAGGAAGGGCGAGAAGCGCTGCTCTGAACCCTTCCACGCTGCTCCCGGGAAATCCCCTGTAATCCGTTGACCTGATGAGCCACTCACGGCTTAACCTTTGTGCGTTTGCTGCCTGCAAGCTGAGTGTGGCCCTTTAACAGGGCATCTAAGGCCCTTCCTCGGTAGCCTCAGCCGCTTCGCCCTGAGCAACAGAAAACGCTTGCGTTTCTCCGAGGGTTTCTTGAAGCTTTATACACACACAGCACACTCTTTCCTGCTTCCGTTTGCTTGTGTGGGAGCTCAGGGGCCACCCGACAGGAAAGCTTGGCCTGGTTACACAGGCTGAACGTGTTCTCTTCCTCGGTGACCTGTGTCTCTATCCCTCGAGTTCCTCCTTCTGTAGCGCTTCTTAGTGACCTGGTGTTGCTTATCTTGGTACCTTTAGTACTTGGTTCAGAGGTTGGCAAGTACTCAGTAAATATTTGGTGAGCAGGTGAATTGTGTAGTCTCAATAGCTGCAATATGACTTTTTTAAAGATTGAGCAAATTTTTTCCAGACTCTATTGTCTATATATAATTTCTATTAGTGTTTGATAACATTTCATGCAATATTCTTATTTTTACAGAATTAAATCTCTCTTTTTTTTCTTACAAACTGTATGGCCATGGCAGGCTTCTTGTTATCTAATCTTTTCTCATTTTTAAACTTGATGGACAGAATTATATACGATGAAGATTAAATCTTTTTATTATTGTTGTGAATTTCATTTATTTTGTGTGTACAGGTAGATTTTAAATTAGGTTAAAATTTTATCCCCTGCAGCTGGGCATAGTAGTACAGGCTTTTAATCCCAGCAGAAGCAGATGGATATCGATGAGTCCAAAGCCAGCCTGGTCTATATAGCGAGACAATGTCTCAAAAATGATTTTGTTGCTAAATATTGCTAAAAGACATGCAATTGACCTTCTGTGTTTCTTCTTTAGATGGCGTCCATGTATCAGACTGGCATCCAACTTGTTGTGTACTGAGGATGACTTTGGAATCTGATCCTCTTGCCTTTATCTCTTAAATGCTGAAACTATAGGCACACACCCCCATACCCACTTTTATGTGGCTGGAGACTGGACCCAGAGCTTTGTTCATACCAGGAGAGCACTCTTCCAACTGAGCTGCATCTCCAGCCCTGGGCTCATCTTTAAGTAGGATTTTGGTGCTCCAAACTTGGAATAAAATATAGTTTTGAACAGAAACAATTACCTTCATTAGAAATGAACATGCTTAGGAAAATCATGTGCCTACAGAGATGATCTTGGAGAGACTCAAGACATATACTCTTGCTGGAGTTGTAGCCCCGACACATCAGGAGTGGATTAAAGAGTCTTCATATAATGAGGATGACATGGGTCTTACTTCCTTGACTTTGGGAGATGAACAGAACGGGGCAACACTGGTAACTGTATCTGAAGTAAATTTGAAGTCAAGTCACACTTGCTGGTGAAGATGCAAGAAGTGAAAGAGATGATGAATATATAAATAAACTACTGAAAATTTTAGCTTAGGCCAACGTACCGAGTTCTTTTAAACACTGGCTGTGTTTTTAAGCCACAGTGACAGTTCCATCTGTAGGAAAGGTACCTGATTAAGGGTTTCCTTGTGAATCTAGACATGGGCGGCTATTGAAATTGTCCTGAAGGGTTTGATTTTCATTTTCGAAGCAAGTGTGTTACCTGGCTGAGCCCATATTCAAAGGCTGGGTGCATTGATCCCCTGCAAGACACTTGAAGGTTAAGTAACGCAGATCTCAACTAATCTGGTTAAGCTGCTGATGCTAAATGTCGGCTGGCATCCCGGCACACCAGCTTCTACATGCTCCTGATTTGCCACTTACCTTTTGTTCAGATAGCCACTTTGGAGCGATGTGGCTCTTTGCATGTCTGTGCCTTGTGCTTAGCTTTCTGGGAGGAGTGAGCTGTACCTGCCCCTCTGAGTGCACCTGTGATTATCACGGCAGAAATGACGGCTTAGGATCAAGGTATGCCCCTCTCTTTGCTACTAAGTATTCTGATTGTCCTGGAAAAATGGACCCCAAAAAAACCAGTCTGATTTTATAAAAGCAAAATTTTCATTAAAAATCAGGGGAAGTTTAGATTCTATGAGATTAGGTTCAGTTTTTATTAGCTGGTTGCCCACTGCCCTATTATTTTTATCATGAACAACAGAAGCCTCAAAAGGTTCTCTGAAACTTCAAAAGTACTTTCTGCTTGCAAAAATATTTATTACACTCATATGCACAAAACACCCCTTGGAGAGCATGCTGTGTGGGGTGGGCTGGGGTGGGTTGAGGTGAGGGGCAGGCTTGTTGCAGAAAGTACAAGAGAGCGAGGCTGAGTAGGAGCTACAAGCTTATCCATGTTCTCCGCTGTCAGAGTTTCCCATTTCACCTGGGAATAGTTTACACTCTCAGTTTGGTAGTAGGAAGGACAAGAGTGAAGTTGGTGAGCTTAATAATTTGTTTTTTTTTTATTTGAGTGGAATTTACCAAAGTAAAGGTGTTTGGGAAATACCACCTGTTGCAGATATTGTAGGCCCTCAAAGAAGTTATTAATCCTTTACATTGATTTGACATAGGAAGAATTACAATTTGTTTATGATACATGTGAATCCTTTTCCATGTAGGCAAATGCAAAACAGAGCTCTTGTTAGCTGGGTACAGTAGACTCTGGTTTTCTGAAATTATTTACTAAAAATTAAATGGATTCTTGGGATTTTGATAGTTGAAATAAACAATGAGTTTCTGAAACAAAATTTAATAGAATAATAACACAACTTTAATCAAATAATAATTAGAGCTGAGGTATAGCTCAATGGTACAGCAATGCCTGGCATGTCTAAGGACAGGAATTTGAT